>NW_013816972.1:0-475 GCF_000517525.1 Limulus polyphemus
AAAGATGAATATGGTGGATTATAAATTCGGTAACTAGAGTTAAACCTAGGTGTTGATGGAGTAATTGTACCAAGTAATGCTAAAGATGAGTTTAGTGGTTATAAATTCTGTAACTAGAGTTACACATAGGTGTTCATGGAGTAGTTGTACCAAGTAAGGCTAAAGATGAGTATGGTGGTTATAAATTCTGTAACTAGACTACGCCTAGGTGTTCGTGGAGTTGTTGTACCAAATAACGCTAAAGATGAGTATGGGGTTACACATTCAGTAACTAGAGTCACACCTAGGTGTTCATGGAGTAGTTGTTCCAAGGAAGGCTAAGGATGATTATTTTGGTTATAAATTCGGAAACTGGAGTAACACCTAGGTGTTGATGGAGTAGTTGTACCAAGTAAGGCTAAAGATGAGTATTGTGGTTATAAATTCGGTAACTAGAGTAACACCTAGGTGTTGATGGAGTAGTTGTACCAAGTAA
>NW_013816973.1:0-476 GCF_000517525.1 Limulus polyphemus
GGGACGAGGATTCGAACCCGCGACCCTCCGATTACGAGTCGAGTGCCCTAACCACCTGGCCATGCTGGGCCCATTGTTGTTTGAGCTCTTAAATTTCTTATAACGGAAAAATAAATTGTATTTGTATAATATTTTACATATGTGTGTAAGACATTTTAAACCTTGTTATAATACTCTGTTTGGATATTTATTGGAGTGCGTGAAACATTTTATGTACAACGCTACTTTGTTTTCACTTTGATCCAGTTAAACTATTTCGTGCACAACGCTTATTATAATACTGTTTTTTTCTTCTTGACGTTTTAGGACATTTTCTTCACAACGCTTGTTATAATACTCTACTCTGTTTTCACCTTGATTTATGTAAACTATTTCGTGCACAACGCTTTTTATAAAACTCTGTTTTGTTTTCCTTTTGATGTTTGTAGGACATTCTGTGCACAACGCTTCTTATTATACTCTACTTCGTTTTCACC
>NW_013816974.1:0-478 GCF_000517525.1 Limulus polyphemus
AACATTGTATAGGCCTCAACCTCGTTCTTTGGAGGCACCAGCCAATGGCTGTTAGTTATTTTATTTCCAGTAACAAATTCAGAACTGCTACTAGTAACATGATTATTCTTTTCTAAAGTTAAGTGTGTTATAATTATTTCATGTAATTAATGGAAATAATTGTATACATCCTATTTATATGTATACATCATCTGTATGAATTTCTAAAGTCTTTTTCAATATCAAAACTTATTTTAATTGTCAGATCTTTTTTTATTTTCAACTATGTCACACTGTATAGAAGAGGAAACTGTGTATCTTGGCCAGGAATGATAGTAGTCAACAGTACTCTACTGTTGACTACTAAAATTATTTTACTATTAAAAGATATGATTTAACCACTGGAAACATTGGAAGGGAATAGTTCTAACACTTGTGTTAATTATGGACAAACTAAGAGGAATTTGAAAAAAAACAAAACATTAGTCAGTGATTGTCA
>NW_013816975.1:0-476 GCF_000517525.1 Limulus polyphemus
GCCATTTTACACTTAGCTGTTGGGACTTTCACGATGGAGGTTGGTGGGCGTCCCCTAGCACCAACCACTACTGGTTTCCCGAAGCTGACTTGTTGGTTGTATTTTTCTTACACTGGCTCCTCAGATGTCCTTGCTCCCCACAGTTCCAACAGCCTTTCTTGGTATCAGCCTTTACTGCTGTATCGTCTCCCCTGTGTTGATGTTGCCAGCATTGAGCTCTCTTGTGCCCAAGTTTGTTACAGTGCCAGCAAAGTCCCTCAAACTTCTCTGAAAGCTCACTTTTTCTGGCCTTGAATCCAGATGACTGTACCAACCTCGGTACTTCTGTGCTGGACTTAACGTAGGATTCAAATTCGAGAGCTCTGGCCATTGCATCCTGCATGGTAGAGGGGTGTGCTTGCTTCACTTGTATCTTAAGTTGTGGACTGTCCAAGGCATCTACGAACTGATCCCTCAGCAACAACTTGAGGAGATTT
>NW_013816976.1:0-496 GCF_000517525.1 Limulus polyphemus
TAAAATATGTTATATGTTACCACAGTCTACACAGTAACTCTGGTATTTTATCTTGTACTTGTTGATGAATAAAATATTTTATATGTTACCACAGTCTTCACAGTAACTCTGGTATTTTATCTTGTACTTGTTGATGTATAAAATATGTTATATGTTACCACAGTCTACACAGTGACTCTGGTATTTTATCTTGTACTTGTTGATGTATAAAATATTGTTACGTCTCCGTTTGTTAATTAACTTTCCGTAACTTCGTTCCGACGAAACTTTAGCGACACAAGTCCTTACTTAATAAAACTGGTTTATTCTTCCTGAATATAACTTCACGATACACTTGATTTCAACATTTGCGCTAAAACAAACGCTATAACGAACGTTAACTTCAACAATACTTTCTCACTGCAGATCAATTACTCACTACCTACACACACATTACTGTCCCGTCACATTGTCACCCTCTTTTATATACCAGCCTACCCCTATATCTAGTAAATGC
>NW_013816977.1:0-476 GCF_000517525.1 Limulus polyphemus
ATAACTCTAGTTACCAAATTTATAATCACCATACTCATCTTTAGCCTTACTTGGTACAACTACTCCATGAACATTTAGATGTAACTCTAGTTACAGAATTAATAACCACCATACTCATCTTTAGAATTATTTGGTACAACAACTACACGAACACCTAGGTGTAACTCTAGTTACCGAATTTATAACCACCATACTCATCTTTAGCCTTACTTGGTTCAACTACTCCAGAAACACCTAGGTATAACTCTAGTTACCGAATTTATAATCACCATACTCATCTTTAGTCTTACTTGGTACAACTACTCCATGAACCTTTAGGTGTAACTCTAGTTACAGAATTTATAACAACCATACTCATCTTTAGCCTTACTTGTTACAACTACTCCATGAACACATAGGTGTAACTTTACTTACCGAATTTATAACCACCATACTCATATTTAGCTTTATCTGGCACAACTACTCCATGAACACCT
>NW_013816978.1:0-476 GCF_000517525.1 Limulus polyphemus
CCATGATATTATGATAACCAAACTGCATACAACAGTCAGGAATATATAACTTCCAACTGTAGTAATATTAAAGTCAAGTATACATTTTACAGTGTAACATTAAATTTTGATACTGAAAGTCATATAGGGATGATTTATGTATAGCTGTATCATCCTTATATTCTTGTTTGCAGTCATTTTGGTACTGCCATCCCTACATCATTTTATATTTACAAAATATTATTTATAACTTGTTTTGTGACGTATTTTGCCCCTGATTGAAAGTTAGTGTATTCTATGAATGTGCGTAATAAAATTTAATAATATGTGTATTGATTTTTTTTACTCCTTTAGTTCATACATAATATACGGGTTGGCTCCCTAAAGACACCGACTGTATAGTGTACAAAGCATTGAGTATTCTATATGTTACAGTCATCTAATGCTCATTTATTGTTGGCTGGTAATTTCTGTTTCCCCCTGTAATTAAGCTTTTT
>NW_013816979.1:0-477 GCF_000517525.1 Limulus polyphemus
GTTGTGTGTCTGATATAATATAATGAGGTACTTAATCTTTACTTATTTGTATCTTGTTCGATATATTTCTAAGTGAGTTGTGTGTATGATATAATATAAGGAGGTACTTAATCTTTACTTATTTGTATCTTGTTTGATATATTTCTAAGTGAGTTGTGTGTATGATATAATATAATAAGGTACTTAATCTTTACTTGTTTGTATCTTGTTTGATATATTTCTAAGTCAGTTGTGTGTATGATATAATATAATGAGGTACTTAATCTTTACTTATTTGTATCTTTTTTGATATATTTCTAAATGGGTTGTGTGTATGATATAATATAATGAGGTACTTAATCTTTACTTATTTCTTTCTTGTTTGATATATTTCTAAATCAGTTGTGTGTATGATATAATATAATGAGGTACTTAATCTTTACTTATTTGTATCTTGTTTGATATATTTCTAAATGGGTTGTGTGTATGATATGTAAT
>NW_013816980.1:0-595 GCF_000517525.1 Limulus polyphemus
ACAGTTTTGTTAAATCTTGTGTCTTCTTATTGAGAGTACACAGTATTGTTAAATCTTGTGTCTTCTTATTGACAGTACACAGTATCGTTAAATCTTGTGTCTTCTTATTGACAGTACACAGTATCGTTAAATCTAGTGTCTTTTCATAGATAGTACACAGTATTGCTAATTCGTGTGTCTTCTTATTGATAGTATACAGTACTGTTAAATATTGTGTCTTTTTATTGACAGTACACAGTGTTATTAAATCTTGTGTTTTCTTATTGACAGTACACAGTATCGTTAAATCTTTTGTCTTCTTATTGACAGTACACAGTTTTGTTAAATCTTGTGTCTTCTTATTGATAGTACACAGTATCGTTAAATCTTGTGTCTTTTTATTGATAGCACACAGTATCGTTAAATCTTGTGTATTCTTATTGACAGTACACAGTATTGTTAAATCTTGTGTCTTCTTATTGACAGGACACATTATTGTTAAATCGTGTGTCTTGTACTGTCAATAAGAAGACACAAGATTTAACAATACTGTGTACTTTCAATAAGAAGACATAAGATTTAACGGTACTGTGTACTGTCAATAAGACACAGTATC
>NW_013816981.1:0-695 GCF_000517525.1 Limulus polyphemus
CTGTTTACTACATTTGTTTGACTGATCTGTACTATCTGTCTACTTATAGCCGTTTACTACATTTGTTTGACTGATCTATACTATTTGTCTGCCCATAGCCGTTCACTACATTTGTTTGACTGATCTATACTATTTCTCTGCTTATAGCCGTTTACTACATTTGTTTGACTGACCTATACTATCTGTCTGCCTATAGCCGTTTACTACATTTGTTTGACTGATCTGGACTATCTGTCTACCTATAGCCGTTTACTACATTTGTTTGACTGACCTATACTATCTGTCTGCCTATAGCCGTTTATTACATTTGTTTGACTGATCTGGACTATCTGTCTCCCTATAGCCGTTTACTACATTTGTTTGACTGACCTATACTATCTGTCTCCCTATAGCCGTTTACTACATTTGTTTGACTGATCTGTACTATTTGTCTGCCTATAGCCGTTTACTACATTTGTTTGACTGACCTATACTATCTGTCTACCTATAGCCGTTTACTACATTTGTTTGACTGATCTGTACTATCTGTCTACCTATAGCCGTTTACTACATTTGTTTGACTGATCTGTACTATATGTCTGCCTATAGCCGTTTACTACATTTGTTTGACTGATCTGTACTATCTGTCTGCCTATAGCCGTTTACTACATTTGTTTGACTGATTTATACTATTTGTCTGTCTATAGCTGTTTACT
>NW_013816982.1:0-476 GCF_000517525.1 Limulus polyphemus
GATCATGACAACTTACACCACCTCAACCAATCAGATGATCACGACAACTTACACCACCTCAACCAATTAGATGATCATGACAACTTACACCACCTCAACCAATTAGATGATCATGATAACTTAAACCACCTCAACCAATTATATAATCATGTCCACTTACACCATCTCAACCAATCAGATGATCATGACCACTTACACCACCTCAACCAATCAGATGATCATGACCACTTACACCATCTCAACCAATTAGATGATCATGACCACTTACACCATCTCACCCAATCAGATGATCATGACAACTTACACCACCTCAACCAATCAGATGATCATGACCACTTACACCATCTCAACCAATCAGATAATCATGACAACTTACACCACCTCAACCAATCAGATGATCATGACAACTTACACCACCTCAACCAATCAGATGATCATGACCACTTACACCACCTCAACCAATCAGATGATCATGA
>NW_013816983.1:0-951 GCF_000517525.1 Limulus polyphemus
CTCTATATGCTTCCCACGGTGCCTTCCCATCGTATTCCTGTGGCTTCCTTCGCACTGGATCACTTCTATTACTGACATTCATATCTGGGATGTGACTTCTAACGGGACTGAATATGTCTGCATTAGGGTTTAGCTGCGGGCTCTGTAAGGGGCTTGCCATTGTCTGGGGCTGATTAAGTCGATGGTCAATGTATCCTCCTTGTGTAACAGACAATAAATCGTTCTTTAACGTATCTAATTCGCTTTTAAATTTACTGGGATACTTTCTTCCTGTTTCCTTTCTTGTTCTAGTTGCCACTGTTGTTGACTTTCCTGTAGTTGCTGCTGACTTTCCTGCAACTGTTGGAGACTTTCTTCCTGTTTATTTTCTCGTTCTTCTTGTTTCTTTTCTTTTTCCTCCAACCACTGCTGTAATTTCTCTTCTTGTTTCTTTTCTTTTTCCTCCAACAACTGTTGTAATCTCTCTTCTTGTTTATTTCTCGGTTTTCTTGTTTCTTTTCTTGTTTAATTTCTCGTTCTTCGTGTTTGTTTTCTTTTTCCTCTAACAACTGTTGTAATTTCTCTTCTCGTTCTTCTTGTTTCTTTTCTTTTTCCTCTAACAACTGTTGTAATTTCTCGTCTCGTTCTTCTTGGTTCTTTTGCTGTTCGTTTATTGCTGCCATCAAGTCTGCTGGGCTGTAGTTTGATTTGCCGCTTCTCGTTTCCTTTTTTTCTTCTGTCCCACTCTCTGACACCAATTTGTTACGTCTCCGTTTGTTAATTAACTTTCCGTAACTTCGTCCCCACGAAACTTTAGCGACACAAGTCCTTACTTAATAAAAGTGGTTTATTCTTTCCGAATACAACTTTACGATACACTTATTTTCAACAATCGCTCTATAACAAACGCTATACGAACGTCAACAATACTTCTGACTGCAGTTCAATTTCTCACAATCTACACACACACAT
>NW_013816984.1:0-800 GCF_000517525.1 Limulus polyphemus
GACCAAAAGAACCTTCTGCTTATTCTACTATATGTCTTAGCAAAAGCTAAGTGTGCGGCGAAAGGTGTGTCATGGTAAGTTTTCATGACTTTGGTTCTTAGTTTAGTTGGTACTACTATTTGTAAAGTTCTACCGTCCTTAACTTTTCTACATAGTATATCTGAATCTATCGTGTACTCCGTTTCGTTTCCTTGCGTTACTTTACTACGTAAATTATTTATTTCGGGATCTTTCTTTTGTTCACTAATTATATGATCTATATCCCAAATTACTTCTGATTCGTTTTCATGTTCAGATTGCGCTTCGTTTATTTGATTGATCATTTGTTTTTCGACCGTTTCGTTACTTTCTACTCTAATTCTACTCAGAGCGTCTACGTTAGAATGTTTTCTACCGGGTCTATATATTATTTCAAAGTCATAATCTTGTAATAATAAAGACCATCTAGCTAATCTAGACGAAGGGTCTTTTAATGTAAAATGGTTAATGACCTCTGCATGATCTGTAATAATGGTAAACTTTCGGCCATATAAATAACAACGAAAAGTTTTAATTCCATGTATTACAGCCAAGCACTCTTGTTCTGTAACTGAGTAGTTGATTTCGGTTTTTCCTAACTGTCTACTTTGATAAGTTATAGGGTGTTCTTTACCGTTTTCATCTAACTGTGATAATACTGCACCTATAGCAAAACCTGAAGCATCTGTGCTTAGTATAAATTCTTTACTAAAATCTGGGTAGCTTAATATCGGTGCTTTTAATAAAGCTTCTCTCAGATTTTCAAATGCTTCCTGTCGTTT
>NW_013816985.1:0-715 GCF_000517525.1 Limulus polyphemus
AGCTTCATACTGACTCAGAAAACGTGTTCCTCTTCAAAACTCTTAGGTTACATGAGCTCTGACGAAGCGTTTTTTTTCTTTTTTAAATCTCATTAGACTTGAAGTGACTTTGACGAAGTAGGTTTTCTCAAAATCTCATCAACCTTAAGTTTGGTTCTGACGTAGTGGTTTATCTCCAAAACTAATTAGGCTTTACGTTGGCTCTGACGATGTGGCTTTTCTTAAAATCTGCTCAGGCTTCACGTTGGCTCTGACGAAGTGATTTTTTTCCAAACATGGCAAATTTTATAACACGTAAACATTGGTTTTATTACTTTTTTGTATGGGACAGAAAAGAAAAAGTTTTTTTTTATTTAAAAAGTTCGTTTCCTTTTAAAATAAAACTTCTTCACTAAGATAGAGAAAAAAATTGTAAAGCAGTGTAAATTCGAATCAGTAGTTATATTTGTAAAATGCTAATTTTCAACAAAAACACGTGTTACGTCTCCGTTTGTTAATTGATTTTTCCGTAACTTCGTTCCAACGAAACTTTAACGACACAAGTCTTTACTTAATAAAACTGGTTTATTCTTTCCGAATATAACTCTGCGATACACTTAATCTCAATATTCGCGCTAAAACAAACACTATAACGAACGAACGTTAACTTCAACAATACCGTGTGACTGCAGTTCAATTACTCACTATCTACACACACATTACATTATTCCGTCAC
>NW_013816986.1:0-476 GCF_000517525.1 Limulus polyphemus
GTGTAACTAGAGTTACACCTAGGTGTTCGTGGAGTTGTTGTTCCAAATAACGCTACAGATGATTATGGTGGTTATGAATTCGATAACTAAAGTTACACATAGGTGTTCGTGGAGTTGTTGTACCAAATAACGCTAAAGAGACTATGTTGGTTATATATTCGGTAACTAGAGATACACCTAGGTGTTTATGGAGTAGTTGTACCAAGTAAGGCTAAAGATGAGTATGGATGTTATAAATACTGTAACTAGAGTTACACCTAGGTATTCATTCAGTAGTTGTACCAAGTAAGGCTAAAGATGAGTATGGTGGTTATAAATTGTGTAACTAGAGTTACACCTAGGTGTTCGTGGAGTTGTTGTTCCAAATAACGCTACAGATCATTATGGTGGTTATGAATTCGATAACTAAAGTTACACCTAGGTGTTCGTGGAGTTGTTGTACCAAATAACGCTATCGATGAGTATGGTGGTTATAA
>NW_013816987.1:0-475 GCF_000517525.1 Limulus polyphemus
TTTCCAACCCAACTCCATAATTTTGTGTTGCGTCAAACGTACCACATGTGGACATGAATTGTCGTGGAGAAGAAGAACACCTTTCCGATTGACGAGTGAAGGGCTTGATTTAAACGTTCGCTGTGGATTGAGTAGTTCAAAATGAATTACTCCTTTGATGTCCCAACAAATGACACTTTCTGCGAATGGAGTTCAGGTTTTGGGGTCGGAAGTGGTTTTTGTCTAGGACTGAGCCATTGTTTTGGCATTCAATATTTGCTTAGAGAATCCATTTTTCAACACCGGTGACAATTCTGTCCAAAAATGGTTCCCGCACATTATGCGTCGGAAGAGACAAAGCAACGTCCACATGTTGGAAACGATGGTCATTGGAGAGTTCGTGAGGCACCCAAACGCCTTCTTTATTGAGTTTTTCCATATTCCTTAGATGTTTACGTATTGTTTCATGAGAAACATGCAATTTCAAGGCCATTTC
>NW_013816988.1:0-476 GCF_000517525.1 Limulus polyphemus
TGTTGTAAGGTACAAACATACTGTACATGATGGAGGTATGTTGTAAGGTACAAACATACTGTACATGATGGAGGTATGTTGTAAGATACAAACATACTGTACATGATGAAGGTATGTTGAAAGGTACAAACATACTGTACATGATGAAGGTATGTTGAAAGGTACAAACATACTGTACATGATGAAGGTATGTTGTAAGGTACAAAGATACTGTACATGATGGAGGTATGTTGTAAGGTACAAACATACTGTACATGATGAAGGTATGTTGAAAGATACAAACATACTGTACATGATGAAGGTATGTTGAAAGGTACAAACATACTGTACATGATGAAGGTATGTTGAAAGGTACAAACATACTGTACATGATGAAGGTATGTTGTAAGATACAAACATACTGTACATGATGAAGGTATGTTGTAAGGTACAAACATACTGTACATGATGAAGGTATGTTGTAAGATACAAACATA
>NW_013816989.1:0-476 GCF_000517525.1 Limulus polyphemus
AGTGTAACATTGATTGGCTAAGAGAAAATGGTATTGTTGGAGTACTGCTATTTGTTAGTGTAACATTGATTGGCTAAGAGAAAATGGTATTGTTGGAGTGCTGCTATTTGTCAGTGTAACATTGATTGGACACGAGAAGATGGTATTGTTGGAGTGCTGTTATTTGTTAGTGCAACATTGATTGGTCAAGAGAAGATGGTATGTTGGAGTGCTGCTATTTGTTAGTGTAACATTGATTGGTCAAGAGAAGATGGTATTGTTGGAGTGCTGCTAGTTGTTAGTGCAACATTGATTGGCCAAGAGAAGATGGTATTGTTGGAGTGCTGCTATTTGTTAGTGTAACATTGATTGGTCAAGAGAAGATGGTATTGTTGGAGTGCTGCTATTTGTTAGTGCAACATTGATTGGTCAAGAGAAGATGGTATTGTTGGAGTGCTGTTATTTGTTAGTGTAACATTGATTGGACACGAGAAGAT
>NW_013816990.1:0-477 GCF_000517525.1 Limulus polyphemus
TGTGTCTTCTATTTGACAGTACACAGTTTTGTTAAATCTTATGTCTTCTTATTGAAATACACAGTATCGTTAAATCTCGAGTCTTCTTATTGACAGTACACAGTATCGTTATATCTTGTGTCTTCTTACTGACAGTACACAGTATCGTTAAATCTTGTGTCTTCTTATTGAAAGTACACTGTATCGTTAAATCTTGTGTCTTCTTATTGACGGTACAGAAGTGTATTTAAATCTTGTGTCTTCTTATTGACAGTACACAGTGTCGTTAAATCTTGTGTCTTTATTTTCACAGTACACAGTATCGTTAAATCTTGTGTCTTTTTATTGATAGTACACAGTATTGTTAAATTGTGTGTCTTGTTATTGACAGTACACAATTTTTTAAATCTTGTGTCTTCTTATTGATAGTACACAGTATTTTTAAATCTTGTGTCTTCTTATTGACAGTACACAGTATTGTTAAATCTTGTGTCTTCT
>NW_013816991.1:0-642 GCF_000517525.1 Limulus polyphemus
AAAAATACTTGGAAGTTCAGTTGTCTCTCAATAGATGGAGAAAAAATACTTGGAAGTTCAGTTATCTCTCATTAGATGGAGACTGTACTGAACTATTATTAAAAACCTTTACTTAAAATACAATAGAAGTAAGTACTGTCATTACCTTATATTTGTACAACAAGCACGTCCTGACGCTCATTCAATAACTATCAATTTAAATCCCTTTGTGTTCATTACAGAATGAAAGATGCATAATTTATGCTTATTTCATAATTTTTTATGGTGGTTACGATATCGTTCAAATTTTCCGGACCCGAACAGAAATTTATTACTGAAGACAATAGATAAAATATAAAGTTTTCTCTTAGGAAATGTTTGGTAACTATTTGGACATTATAAAAAATTCGCATATGAAAGTTCGAAATTTTCTGTTGCACAAAAGTATTTTTAATGTTAAGATGAAAATTACTTTGCCTGACAGATAGGCAAGATGTGAAAAATAGCACGAGAGAAACGTTGCTTTACAAACCTTAACACTTAATACAAAAATTAGATATTTTGCGTATGAAAGCATTGTAATTTACGTAAATAAATTTACACACAATATTCACAGTGGAATGTATTTACTCCGAACTTTAAAATGGTTCTCACAGTAGCAGT
>NW_013816992.1:0-476 GCF_000517525.1 Limulus polyphemus
GTTATTAGTTCTCTTGGAAAAAGTTAATTGTATGTTAGTAGTTAACTTGAAGAAAGTTAATTGTATGGTATTATGTAACTTGAATAAAGTTAATTGTATGTCATTAGTTAACTTGTAAAAGTTACTTGCATGTTATTAGTTAACATGAAGAAAGTTAATTGTATGTTATTAGTTAACTTGAAGAAAGATAATTGTATGGTATGAGTTAACCTGAATGAATTAATTGTATGTTATTAGTTAACTTGAAGAAAGTTAATTGTATGTTATTAGTTATTTTGAAGAAAGTTAATTGTATGTTATTAGTTAACTTGAAGAAAGTTACTTGAATGTTATTAGTTAACTTGAAGAAAGTTAATTGTATATTATTAGTTAACTTGAAGAAAGTTAATTGTATGTTATTAGTTAACTTGAAGAAAGTTAATTCTATGTTATTAGTCAACTTGAAGAAAGTTAATTCTATGTTATTATTTAACTTG
>NW_013816993.1:0-478 GCF_000517525.1 Limulus polyphemus
GATAGTACACAGTATTTATAAATCTTGTGTCTTCTTATTGAAAGAACACAGTATTGTTAAATCTTGTGTCTTATTATTGACAGTACACAGAATTGTTAAATCTTGTGTCTTCTTATTGACAGTACACAGTATCGTTAAATCTTGTGTCTTCTTATTGACAGTACACAGTATCGTTAAATCTTGTGTCTTCTTATTGACAGTACACAGTATCGTTAAGTTTTGTGTCTTCTTATTGACAGTACACAGTATCGTTAAATCTTGTGTCTTGTTTATTGATAGTACACAGTATTGCTAAATCGTGTGTCTTCTTATAGACAGTACACAGTATCGTTAAATCTTGTGTCTTCTTATTGACAGTACACAGTATCGTTAAATCTTGTGTCTTCTTATTGACAGTACACAGTATCGTTAAATCTTGTGTCTTCTTTTTGACAATACACAGTATCGTTAAATCTTGTGTCTTTTATTGATAGTACAG
>NW_013816994.1:0-475 GCF_000517525.1 Limulus polyphemus
TTATATTTTGAGTCTCAATAAACTGAAACCGACATGTGTTTTTTAGAAGTTATTGTGTAGCAGACCAAGATATTATATTTTGAGTCTTAATAAACTGAAACCGACATGTGTTCTTTAGAAGTTATTGTGTAGCAGACCAAGATATTATATTTTGAGTCTTAATAAACTGAAACCTAGTAATCGATTCATTTTTCGGAAAACGTAATTTAATAATAAAGAAAAACACGAACATAATTAAATGTTTCGTGTGTTTTCTTTGTTATTAAACTGAAACGTCAAGGTGGTGTTTAGAAAGTTATTATATAAAAGAGAAAGTTATTGTGAATGGTAAGAAACTGAAACATACAGGTGTTCTTTAGTTGAAGTTCTTATATAAAAGACCAAGACATAGTAAGTCGTAACAAGCTGAAACCTACAGATGTTTCACTATTAAGTATGCAGATACTGAAAAATAGTAAGTCGTAACAAGCTGAAA
>NW_013816995.1:0-689 GCF_000517525.1 Limulus polyphemus
GTGGGCTATCTGATCTGTGGCCATCATGGGTATCGAGCTGCGATTTTTAACATTATAAGCTTACTACTGAACTACATAGGGTATATCTATGCATATTATACAAATAATAACTTGGTTTTAAACAACTAGAACAAAACAGATAAATAACACAAATAATACTGAACTACGTAGACCAGGAAAAGTTTAAAACGCCAATATATAAATAATTTGAGATTTTCGAAGTTTGTGCAATACGTTCTTCCACGTGCTTCACTTTGTTCGTTTCTTTTAAACAAAAGATTAAAATGGGTTGAAAACAAGTATGGCTATGATATAATAAGCATAACGAATAATTAATTATGCATTATCAGGAAAGGTCATAAATCGGACAATAATGTTATTAAAAAACAATCTAACAAATTTAACTAATTCTACTTCCATATCTTCATCTTTTGTTTTATTTAATACAGAATAATTTCCCTGATTTTTTTTAAACTTTTTGAAAATAACAACAAGGTCATATTGGTGCAAAATGTTGTTTCTTAAATTGTCAATACATGAACTATAAACTATTTTGTATCTTACTTTAGCATATGTACAACCTGAGAAAGGCGGGGACTGTCCTACAGGATACACGCTAAGAGAAAGCCAATGTTGTAAGTCGTGCTTTGCTTCGGACATATGAGCAGAAATTTTGATTTTATTTCTAA
>NW_013816996.1:0-475 GCF_000517525.1 Limulus polyphemus
GCAGACATTGCTGCAAAACAGAGGTTGAACTAACCAGGTGTCATCAAGCTGAAGTCAAGCCAACTGAAAAAGTTGATGATGGTGAAGTGGAACCAAATATAGACATCAAAGCAGAACAGGAGAAAGACCAAGATTTGAAGCCAGTGATTGATTTTCTAAATGCAAGCGTTTTGCACCCTGCTTGGGAGAAGGTGTCTAGTCTAAGCCCTGTGACAAAGAACTGTGGGGCACAATGGGACCAGTTGAGGCTTGAAGATGGTATTCTTCTCCGGATGTGGGAAACTGCAGATGCGAAAGTGACGACCTGGCAAACGATTATACCGAGAAAGTTACGGAAAGTTGTGTTGCATCAGTCCCATGATACTGTAACGGGAGGACATCTCGGAGTTAAGAAAACATTGAGTCACCTACGACAGATTTTACTGGATAGGTATGAGACAAGATGTGGAAGAATGGTGCAAAACATGTAGTACTT
>NW_013816997.1:0-475 GCF_000517525.1 Limulus polyphemus
AAAGCAGTATTATTACGATAATAACTGAGGAAAGAATGACAAATGCACTCATATTAAACTAATAAGTGAGGAAAGAATGAAAATGGCACTGATATTACAATAAGAGCTTAAAACAGAATGGAAATAGCACTTATATTACAATAATAACTGAAGAAAGAATAACAATAGCATTGATATTACAATAATAACTGAAGAAAGAATGACAATAGAACTGAAATCAAAATAATAACTGAGGAAAGAATGGCAATAACACTCATATTACAATAATAATTGAAGAAAGAATAAAAATGGCACTGATAATAAAAAAATAAGTGGGTAAAGAATGAAAATGGCACTGATATTACAATACCAAATGAGGAAATAATGACAATAGCACTGATATTACAATAAGAACAGAGGAAAGAATGACAATACCACTGGTTTTCCAATAATTACTGAGGAAACAATGACAATTTCACTGATATTACAATAATAC
>NW_013816998.1:0-939 GCF_000517525.1 Limulus polyphemus
GACCCATGTTTCGCCATCGTTTCAAAACCGAGTGTGGCAACTCTCGAAAACAATCGTTTTGATTCCGGAGGAGTGAAGAGGGAGGAGGGGTTACACTCAAAATTTTGTGTCGAAAATTATTACAGGCTGTGCACGGTTTACTTATTTCAGTCCTCCCAAAGTAGACCTACATACAAACATTCCTATGAGTGCCTGCATTTCTATGAGAGAATGCACTCGCAAGCCTTCCTCTATTTTCCCGTGAGTACCTGAACTCGCAAGCGTTCCTCTGCTTTCCTGTGAGTACCTGTATTCGCAAGCCTTCTCTAGTTTTCTGTAACTTCCTGCACTTGCAATCTTTTCTTTAGTTTCTTGTGAGTGCCTGCACTCTTAAGCTTTCCTGTACTTTCTTGTGAGTACCCACTCGTACAGGAATTCATCATTTTCCCGCAAGTGCTGTATTCGAAACCATTTATCTACGTTTCTGTAAGTCCTGTACTATCAAGCCTTCATCTGTGTACCTGCGAGTGTCTGTATTCACAAGCCTTCACCTACGTTCCTGTGAGCCTTGCATTCACAAGCCTTCATCTACGTTTCTGTGAGTCTTGTTATTCACAAGCTTTCATCTATGTTCCCGTGAGCCCTGTATTCACAAGCCTTCATCTACGTTCCTGTCAGTCCTGTATTCACAAACCTTTATCTACGTTCCTGTCAGTCCTGTTATAAACAAGCCTTCATCTATGTACATGTGAGTCCTGTTATTCACAAGGCTTCATCTACGTTCCTGTGAGTCCTGTTTTCACAAGCCTTCATCTACGTTCCTGTGATTCCTGTATTCAGAAGCTTTCATCTACGTTCCTGTCAGTCAGTCCTGTATTCACAAGCCTTCATCTACGTTCCTGTCAGTCCTGTATTCACAAGCCTTCATCTACGTTCCTGTCAGTCCTGTATTCACAAGCC
>NW_013816999.1:0-475 GCF_000517525.1 Limulus polyphemus
AAGTTACAACAATATGTTGCAGTAAGAAGAAGGTTGGTCACTAAATATCACATTTTTGGGGATGTTCCAACATTATTAACTATTCTTGCATACTTTATTGTAATATTTAACTCTTTTGTGATTTCTCTCTCTTTTTTGTTTACATAATTGTGAATGGTTGTTTCATTCGTGCGTTTCCGTTTATTATTTACATATTTACAATTCTAAGATTTTGTGTGTTCTCACCTTCATTCAATGTGATAATAGAATCGACACACACATGTCCAGGCCCGGCATGGCCAGGTGGTTAGGGCGCTCGACTCGTAATCTGCGGGTCGCTGGTTAGAATCCCCGTTCCACCAAATATGCTCGCCTTTTCGGCCGTGGGGGCGTTATAATGTGACGGTCAATCCCACTATTCGTTAGTAAAAGAGTAGCCCAAGAGTTGGCGGTGGGTGGTGATGACTAGCTGTTTCCCTCTTAGTCTTACACTGCT
>NW_013817000.1:0-474 GCF_000517525.1 Limulus polyphemus
AATAATGAAAAATAATTTTAATGTGAAGCATATCATAAACATAGCTACGGATTTGTATTTTAGTCTTTAAAACTTTATACCAAATATGTTTGCAAGAAGTTTGGGTATAAATCTTGTTTGATTTATCGTGAATATATCTACAGAAGAAACAAGAAAATATTAAAAGTCTCTAAGTAAAAACTGATTTCCTCAAAATATTGTTAGTGGTATCATCTCGAAGCACTTGGAACCAGCGCAAGAGACCAAACAGACAAAATGTTATTTTTCCAACCAATTGGTCTCCGGACTTACAACGCTAGAAACCGGGTTTCGATACCCGTGGTGGGCAGAGCACAGATAGCCCTTGTGTAGCTTTGTGCATAATTAAACAAACAAACAAACAAACCAATTGGTATCTATAACGTTTCCTTATCCTGATACACATATTTTACAAACATGAAAGCAACAGAATTCATAGAATGTATACACATAGCA
>NW_013817001.1:0-474 GCF_000517525.1 Limulus polyphemus
CATAAATTAGCACTGAATTTCAGAAGAGTCTTATTTCAAACAGAATCGAATGCATGATTCCAAATGGCATTATTAAACGTTTCCTAACGTTGTGTCTTCATATAGCTTTTGCCCCTCAGTGGCACAACGGTATATCTGCGGACTTACAACGCTACAAACCGGGGTTTCGATACCCGTGGTGGACAGAGCCCTTTGTGTAGCTTTGTGCTTAACAACATCATATCGCTTTTAAAACTGTTTTGGAAGCGTTATCTCTGCTAGTAACATATTTAAATAGAGAGTTATGTGAATCGAATGGTCTAGTTTTATTTTAAGTCTTACAGTTGTTGATACCATTTTATTCTTACTGCTCTATATGATAAATTAACCAATAAATAACCTATTTTAAACATAATTTACTTCGCATGCATGTGTGCCTTCTAATGCTACACTAATCGAGACTAAAAGCAAACAGTTCTAGCTTCTTATTTGTAA
>NW_013817002.1:0-611 GCF_000517525.1 Limulus polyphemus
CCAGATGTACTAAAGGAACGGGGATAAAATAATTCTAAGAAACAGATGTACCAAAGGTACTGGGATAAAATAATTCTAAGAAACAGATGTACCAAAGGTACTGGGATTCAGAAAAAGAAAATCAATACAATTAATGTGAGAATAACATCACACTCTGCGTCGTTGAATTCGCCTGCATCTCAGCCTAAACGCAACGGTTACGTACAGAGATAAATAAATTAAAAAACAAATAATAATATTTAACGATCATACCTGACAAGCGTCTTTCCCTCCTTCTTCCAGTCCGGCACAGATAAATTCTTTGGTGACGCCTCGATTGAAAGGAGAACGGGGGAAACGAGAGTAGGCGTTATTACAAACTTTTGTAGATACGATAGGGATATCTTTTACTTCTTGAAGAACTTTAGCAGTCGGACCTCCTGTTGAAATAATTCATGAATGATGAACATCCTGCTGTTGTAACTTACCTTTATCTCCATAACGTTAACTTTTGTTAATATATCTGTGATCCAGTGGTGAACTACTAATGTGATCCAGTGGTGAACTACTAATGTGATCCAGTGGTGAACTACTAATGTGATCAAGTGGTAGAACCACTAATGTGATCAAGT
>NW_013817003.1:0-582 GCF_000517525.1 Limulus polyphemus
ACCTTCAAGTACGCTAAGAGTTTTAACTTGTTACTTGAATAACAGATAAACTTGTGAAATGTACATTCTTAATAGCACCATTTTCTTAGCAGTAATAATCAAAGATGTCAATAATAATAAAAACATTCAACAAGGACGATGATGTCATTTAAAGAATTTCAAAATCTTATTCGAAACATCACCAGAACTTACACAGAATTAGCAATGCAACTTTTCAAAGGGCATTGCAAGAAAGTGGTTGGGAAGGAAAAATTGCAACAGTCAGCCTATATATTACTTTCGAACATGACTATGCGGAGTGTAAGAAAAATGTAGGCATAGAAATGATGGATTTGTTCTAAACTGAATATCACAGATTTAACCAAACTGTCAATTTTAACACCACTTGAAAAGCGATCTAGCGACGTAGTAGCCAAACTAATAACACAGGCCTGCGAATTTAAACTTTATAAAAGTTGTTTTGGTTTTAATAACGGATTTTCCATAATTCAGCTCCAAAGATTTCGAAAATAATATTAATTTTTTTCTTACCACGTTACGATTTTTTACAAATCGGTAAGAAAAAAAACAAACTCTAACTTA
>NW_013817004.1:0-641 GCF_000517525.1 Limulus polyphemus
GTTAACGTATATGATACTGTGTCATGTTATGTGGAGTGTAGGGTCACTTTAGTAATTATCTCTTGCTAGATATGTAGTTAACATATATGATAGTGTGTCATGTTATGTAGAGTCTAGAGTCACTTTAGTAATTATCTCTAGCTAGATATATAATTAACGTGTATGATACTGTGTCATGTTATGTAGAGTCTAGAGTCACTTTAGTAATTATCTCTAGCTAGATATGTAGTTAACGTATATGATACTGTGTCATGTTATGTAGAGTGTAGGGTCACTTTAGTAATTATCTCTAGCTAGATATGTAGTTAACATATATGATAGTGTGTCATGTTATGTAGAGTCACTTTAGTAATTATCTCTAGCAAGATATGTAGTTAACGTATATGATACTGTGTCATGTTATGTAGAGTCTAGAGTCACTTTAGTAATTATCTCTAGCTAGATATGTAGTTAACGTATATGATACTGTGTCATGTTATGTAGAGTGTAGGGTCACTTTAGTAATTATCTCTAGCTAGATATGTAGTTAAAGTATATGATACTGTGTCATGTTATGTGGAGTGTAGGTCACTTTAGTAATTATCTCTAGCTAGATATGTAGTTAACATATATGATAGTGTGTCATGTTATGTAGAGTCACT
>NW_013817005.1:0-474 GCF_000517525.1 Limulus polyphemus
CTTTCTCGTGATTTCTGTACCAGTAAAATGATGTCCCTGGAGAAAGTAAGCTCTTAGCTCAAAGTCTGGACCCTAAAATCTCTGAAGAATCTTTTGGAAGGCCCAAATCATTAAGTTCACCTTGTGTGAAAAGTTATGGTTCACCAAACGTTTCAGATTGAAAACAACCCCTATCATCATTTCTATTGATATCAGATTCAGAATCAGATGAAACCCTATCAAGAGTCTCCGGTTGAGTAGGTACAGATACATCAGGTCCATGAGCAACAGGTCTTGTAGCAGAACGAAGGTTCGGGATAAGAAATTTTCTTTTTATTTTGTGTTGTAGCCTTACACATTACATGACCAAAAAAAGCAGTCATCTCTATGGTTGCTAGGTTCATACCAGACCATTGGAATTCCAAATGGCAAAGACTTTTTCTTACCTTTAGTTCATTGTCTCAACTCTTCGACACAAAAGGTGAAAACTTTGTG
>NW_013817006.1:0-476 GCF_000517525.1 Limulus polyphemus
GCGTAAGATTAAACGCCCAAAATAATGGCTCACTCCTAGACAAAAACCTCTTCCGACCCCAAAACCTGGAATTCTCCGCAGAAAGTGATGCTTTGCATTGGTGGGACATCAAAGGAGTAATTCATTTCGAACTCCTCAATACACAGCAAACTGTCAATGCGAAGATCTATAGTCAGCAACTGGAACGTTTAAATCAAGCCCTTCATCAGAAACACCCTTCACTCGTCAATCGGAAAGGTGTTTTTCTTCTCCACGACAATGCACGTCCACATGTGGCACGTTTGAGCAACACAAGATTGTGGAGTTGGGTTGGGAAGTTCTCCCTCACCTACCATATTCTCCAGATATGGCATGATCATATTTCCATTTTTTTCGCTCCCTGCAGTACTATCTTAATGGGAAAACGTATGCAAATGTGGAAGGCGTTAAACAAGACATCTACCTGTTGTTTTTGTCTTCTAAAGCCAAGTGATTTC
>NW_013817007.1:0-474 GCF_000517525.1 Limulus polyphemus
CCTCCATCTCCTGCGGATGGTCTTCTCAGCTGAAATAGTTACAGACATTGATTCAAAAATGTTTTAGTGATCCTTGTAAGCTAGTCATATCACAGGCTCGCGTGCGGCTAATAAACGCGTCTACATACCAAGAAACCCAACATTAAAAGGTGGAAATTTACATAACAGCTGCGATGTTCAGAACCAATACCGTCTTTCTTCTTACTAATAATAAGCTAACAATTCGTTATCCTCATGGACAAAAACATTTATTCCTAGGAGCCCACAGCTATTGAAACCGAATACAAAGAACTGTTGTCATGTATAGCTAAAGGATGAATTAACAATACAGATAGGAACTAAAGTTCTGCATAAAAAACGTAGTAATACACAGGTGGAGAGTAAAGCTGTGTACATAAAGTGTTGCAATACACAGGCGGAGAGTAAAACTGTGTACATAAAGTGTTGCAATACACAGGTGGAGAGTAAAGCTGT
>NW_013817008.1:0-473 GCF_000517525.1 Limulus polyphemus
TCCTAGCTCTTATCTAAAGCCTCCATTGTTTAACCTGTTTAGATATTTCAAACTGATCCTAGCTCTTATCTAAAGCCCCCATTGTATAACCTGTTTAGTTATTTCAAACTGCTCCTAGCTCTTATCTAAAGCCCCATTGTATAACCTGTACAGATATTTCAAACTGATCCTAGCTCTTATCTAAAGCCCCCATTGTATAACCTGTTTAGATATTTCAAACTGATCCTAGCTCTTATCTAAAGCCCCCATTGTATAACCTGTACAGATATTTCAAACTGCTCCTAGCTATTATCTAAAGCCCCATCTCCCAGTATCTCAGAGGTAAGTCTGTGAGCTTATAACGCTAAATACCTGGTTTCAATACCAGTGGTGGGTACAACACACATATGCTATTGGACTGTATTTTCTAAATGAAAAAAAGGGAACAATATTGAGAACCATATCTTTACAGTAGACCCACTGTCACTAACACC
>NW_013817009.1:0-475 GCF_000517525.1 Limulus polyphemus
ATCTATAACAGTGGCCTATTTCTCTGAATATAAGCAGACACTTAAGGAAGGGGCATTGTTGGGTGTGTGCCAGGAGATAGAGCCAGTCAATGTTAAAGCAAGGAATGCAACTTTGAAGAAAGGACATACACTTCCGGAATATTTGACTGACCTCTATAAGAAGAGCATAGTCCATTAGTCATCATCACAAGCTCTTCAGGTAAAAGAACTTTTGGTAAAATATGCTGACGTCTTTTCGAAAGGAGATCATGACCTCGGATGCACAAACCTGGTAGAGCACAGAATAAACACAGGCAATCACTGTCCAATAAAGATCCCTCCAAGGAGAATAGCTCCAGCAAAGCGACGAGAGATAGAGAAGGTCATGGATGGTCTAATCAAGGAAGGGATAGTTGAAAAATCAGATAGTCTTTGGTCAGCTCCTGTCGTATTAGTCAAGAAGAAGGATGGGACCCAACGTTGCTGTGTGGACTTC
>NW_013817010.1:0-475 GCF_000517525.1 Limulus polyphemus
TGTATAAAAGCTCTGTGGTGTAACAGGACATTATGCAAGGTTGTGAGTACCAGTGTGGTCATTGAGCTCATGGGCATGAAGAACAGACACAAAGTATACTTGGCTGACATTGAAGACCAATGCATATTAGGGTGGGACTACTTACTACCGAGGAAGTGTGTAGTTAACTTCGATAAAATGACGACTGGGAACAACAAAGGCCAAATTCCAGTAAGTGTTGATGCATCTGTTGATTTGCATGTCACAGCACTTAAGTCAACTACAATACCCCCTATGTCAGAGAAGATAATTTGGGGTAGAATAAAAGAACATCCCCAAGGAATCCCAATGCTTGTGGAAGCAGTGGAAGACCCATCCAGGCCAGCGGATTTGAAGATTGGATGGTCACTTGTGGCAGGTCATCAACTAGTAAACATAACAGTGGCCAATTTCTCTAAATGTAAGCAGACATTTAAGGAAAGGGCATTGTTGGGTG
>NW_013817011.1:0-936 GCF_000517525.1 Limulus polyphemus
TTGTTGTTGTTTAACAAACTCTCATAGAGGTTTTTGAGATTGCGTATGTGAAATTTGACAATATTCAGGTGGAGAAAAGAATTTTTAATCTAAACATGAAAGTCACTTTGCACTCAGAGCAGTCAACTCTCTGACTCATTTATATTCATAGATAAATTTTTCATAAAAATACTTTTTTGTATACAAAATACTTGTAATGTTTACTGAAAGCTAGCCAAATTTTATGAAGATACATGATAGTATAGAAATTTTGATGGTCACTTTAGGGTTTAAAAGGTCACATCAACATCAACCAAGCCCATTATGAGAGGATTAAACATTCTCTGAGTTTAAGCATTATGTAGTTCTGTTTTTATATAGGTTACTGAATTAAATGTAGGCATTATTGAATCCCAGAGCTATACTGGCTAGAATCGTATGTTCTGATAACTTGCATTATGTATAATGGTTTTTGCAACTCACATTATTTTTTTTTTCAAGTCTTGATAACTTAAGAATAAATAGATACTGGTAATTTGGAAGACTGAATACAGAAAATGGTAACCTTGGATAAATTTTGGTTGTCAAATGGCTAAAATTTCTTTTGAAATTCTGTGTATGAAGTTACGGATTAAAAGGTGCTTAAACTTTATTTTGGTTTTGTGAGCTTAAAATTGTATATGTATAAGCAGCTGTAATATATACTGGAAGATCCTTATCTTGTTCTACATATTTACTGAGCATTATAATCTTAGGCAAAATACAGTTTTAGCAGGAAACACTTGGTTTGTACCTTACTAGATAACAGTGGTTTAACCTAGAATAATAAAACTGATATATATATACTGAGCTTTATAATCTTAGGCAAAATACTGTTTTAGCAGGAAACACTTGGTTTGTACCTTACTAGATAACAGTGGTTTTAACTTAGAATAATAAAACTAATATACACAGCAT
>NW_013817012.1:0-475 GCF_000517525.1 Limulus polyphemus
TTTCTGATGCTATCTCTGCATAAATATCATTATTAAAACGGACTAATGTCCTTTATTGTTTGATATATTACTGATGCTGCTACTCCATCAGTTTTACTATTAGAACGGACGAATGCCCTTTGTTGTTTGATATATTACTGATACTGTCGCTACATAAATATCATTATTTGAACGGACAAATCTCCTTTGTTGATTGGTATATTACTGATGCTGTTTCAACATCAATATCATTATTCGAAAGGAGTAATCTCCTTTGTTGTTTGGTATATTAGTGACACTGTAACTACATAAATATTTCCATTACGAAGGACAAATCTCCTTTGTTGTTTGGTATATTACAGATGCTGTTTCTACATAAATATCAGTATAAGAACGGACTAATGTCCTTTCTTCTTTGATATATTACTGATGTTGTTCGTACATATATCTCACCATAAGAAGGGGTTAATATCCTTTGTTGTTTCGTATATTACTG
>NW_013817013.1:0-472 GCF_000517525.1 Limulus polyphemus
GGTCTATTACTATTGGATACATGGACTCTAGAAATGTTCTAAAAGGAGAGTAAGATTTAATTATATATACAAATATTTGTTAAAAATTTGCTTTGAGGTCAGTCTTCTGTAAGACATCTAAAAGTTTGGGTACCAGGCAAAGCACTTGAGTTAGTAACGAGGAAAACAAACAGTTTCAAAATCTTCCACAGTATGAGAAAATAACCTTTTGATTTTGGCATGAGAGAATAATACACTATAGAAAACAAATGACACCATTTAGGTAGGCTAGCAGTAATTTTTATTTATTCTAAGTACGTATTTGAGTTAAAATTTTTAAATATCAAAAGAGCAACATCGTAAATAATGTTTTTTTAAATATTAATTATTAACTTAAAAAAACCTTGCCTTATTTATACCAGATAAGGAAAATTGTATTAGTCAAATTCCATAAATTCATGTGAAAAATTAAGTCGAATTATAATACATGAAC
>NW_013817014.1:0-474 GCF_000517525.1 Limulus polyphemus
GCTCACAAGGGTTTGCTGAGACGCAGAGTCTATGACAAAGCTGCACCTTTGGCCATCCAGCTTTCCTGTCACATAGACACTGTGTGTGCTTGGCATTTTACACCTAGCTGTAGGGACTTTCATGATGGGGGTTGGTGGGCGTCGCTCAACACCAACCACTACTGGTCTTCTTGAGGCTGACCAGTTGGTAATATTCCTCCTACACTGGCTCCTCAAATGTCCGTGCTTTCCAGAGTTCCAAATACCATTCTGGATACCAGCCTCTCCTGCTGTGGCACCTCCCCTGTGTTGAAGTTTCCAGCATTGAGCTCTCTTGTGCCCAGGTTTATTACAGTGCCAGCAAGGGTCCCTAAAACCTCTCTGAAGCTGACCTTTCGGCCTTGAATCCAGATGACTGTACCAACCTCGGTACCTCTGTGCTGGACTTAACATAGGATTCAAATTCGAGAGCTCTGGCCATTGCATCCTGCATGG
>NW_013817015.1:0-474 GCF_000517525.1 Limulus polyphemus
GACAGCATTTAGTTATGGCCAAGGGCTCTGGCAATACCGAGTGATGCCATTCGGGCTCAGTAATGCTCCAGCATCATTTGAGAGGCTGATGGAACGAGTATTGGAAGGCCTACAATGGAGGATATCCCTAGTGTACCTGTACGATGTCATTGTATTTGCAACAACTTTTGATGAGGAATAGTCCCGGCTGGAGGAAGTATTCAAGCGTTCGAAAGCAGCAAACCTCAAACTCCATCCCAAGAAATGTCATTTGTTCCAGAAAGAGGTGCTTTACTTAGGCCACATTGTAAGTGAGAATGGTGTGCAAACTGATCCTCATAAGGTGAAAACGGGTGCGTGACTGGCCAACACCAGACAATGTGGAAGAGTTAAGAAGTTTCTTGGGACTCTATACATATTACCGGAAGTTTGTGAAGGACTTTGCAACTATAGCTGCTCCACTACATGATTTGACTAAAAAAAGCCAAAAGTTTG
>NW_013817016.1:0-474 GCF_000517525.1 Limulus polyphemus
AGTATTGTTAAATCGTGTGTCTTCTTATTGACAGTACACAGTTTTGTTAAATCTTATGTTCTTCTTATTGAAAGTACACAGTATCGTTAAATACTTGTAGTCTTCTTATTGAGAGTACACAGTATCGTTAAATCCTGTGGTCTTCTTATTGACAGTACAGAGTATCGTTAAATCTTGTTGGTCTTCTTATTGATAGTACACAGTATCGTTAAATCTTGTGTCTTCTTATTGACAGTATACAGTATAGTTAAATCTTGTGTCTTCTTATTGATAGTACACAGTATTGTTAACTCTTGGGTCTTCTTATTGAAAGTACACAGTATCGTAAAATCTTGTGTCAACGTATTGACAGTACACTGTATCGTTAAATCTTGTGTTTTCTTATTAACAGTACACAGTATCGTTAAATCTTTTGTATTCTTATTGACAGTACACAGTATTGTTAAATCTTGTGTCTTCTTATTGACAAAAAAC
>NW_013817017.1:0-475 GCF_000517525.1 Limulus polyphemus
ATAGTACACAGTCTTGCTAAATCGTGTGTCTTCTTATTGATAGTACACAGTATCGTTAAATCTTGTGTCTTCTTATTTACAGTACACAGTATCGTTAAATCTTGTGTTTTCTTATTGACAGTACACAGTATCGTTAAATCTTGTGTATTCTTATTATAAGTACACAGTATCGTTATATCTTGTGTCTTCTTATTGACAGTACACAGTATCGTTAAATCGTGTGTCTTCTTATTGACAGTACACAGTATCGTTAAATCTTGTATCTTCTTATTGACAGTACACAGTATCGTTAAATCTTGTGTCTTCTTATTGACAGAACACAGTATCGTTAAATCTTGTGTCTTCTTATTGACAGTACACAGTATAGTTAAATCTTTTGTCTTCTTAATTACAGTACACAGTATCGTTAAATCTTGTGTCTTCTTATTGACAGTACACAGTATTGTTAAATCTTGTGTCTTCTTATTGACAGGAC
>NW_013817018.1:0-476 GCF_000517525.1 Limulus polyphemus
ACATTTCATGCTAGGAAATATAGAAACACTGGACGCCCTGCACATTTCATGCGTCTTGTTGTGAGAAGATTGTTTGTTTGTTTTGAATTTTGCGCAAAGCTACACGAGAGCTATCTACGCTAGCCGTCCCTAATTTAGCAGTGTAAGACTAGAGGGAAGGCAGCTAGTCATCACCACCCATCGCCAACTCTTGGGCTACTCTTTTACCAACGAATAGTGAGATTGACAGTCACATTATAACACCCTCCCGAGCGAGCATGTTTGGTAGGATGGGGATTCGATCCGCGACCCGCAGATTGCGAGTCGAGCGCCCCCTAACCACGTGGCCATGTCGGGCCGGTGGTAGTTTTAACAGACATTTTTCAATATTTTAAATTTTTTCTACTTGTTCTCCATATGAAATGAAAATCATGTTTTGTCTTTCCTGTTTTTCAACTTTTTTTTTTCATTTATATTTATGTGCATGGGTTTCTGTA
>NW_013817019.1:0-476 GCF_000517525.1 Limulus polyphemus
GTGATTAGAGAAATCACTTGGCTTTGAAGCAAAAAACATGTCGATATCCTCCACCTTCCACATTTGCATATGTTTTCCCATTAAGATGGTGTTGCAGTGAATGAAAAAGATGGTAATCTAATGGTGCCATATCTGGAGAATAGGATGGGTGGGGGAGAACTTCCCAATCCAATTCCATAATCTTGTGTTCCAGCAAACATGCCAGATGTGGATGTGCATTGTCGTGGAGAAGAAGAACACCTTTTGATTGACAAGTGAAGGGTGTTTCTGATGAAGGGCTTGATTTAAACATTCCAGTTGCTGACTATAGATCTTTGCATTGACAGTTTGCTGTGGATTGAGGAGTTCGAAATGAATTACTCCTTTGATGTCCCACCAAATGTAAAGCATCACTTTCTGCGGATGGACTCCAGGTTTTGGGGTCAAAAATTGTTTTTTTTGTTTAGGATTGAGCCATTGTTTTTGGCATTTAATAT
>NW_013817020.1:0-474 GCF_000517525.1 Limulus polyphemus
CTTCTCGCAGATAGAAACTATTACACCTAGAACCTTTCTACAGATAAAAATATTACACCTAGAACCTTTCTACAGATAAAAATATTACACCTAGAACCTTTCTACAGATAAAACTATTACACCTAGAACCTTTCTCCAGATAGAAACTATGACACCTAGAACCTTTCTACAGATAAAAATATTGCACCTAGAACCTTTCTACAAATAGAAACTATTACACCTAGAGCTTTTCTACAGATAAAAACTATTACACCTAGAACCTTTCTACAGATAGAAACTATTACACCTCGAGCCTTTCTACAGATAAAAATATTACACCTAGAACCTTTCTACAAATAGAAACTATTACACCTAGAGCCTTTCTACAGATAAAAACTATTACACCTAGAACCTTTCTACAGATAGAAACTATGACACCTAGAACCTTTCTACAAATAAAAATATTACACCTAAAACCTTTCTACAGATAGAAAC
>NW_013817021.1:0-474 GCF_000517525.1 Limulus polyphemus
TACCGACTATTGTAGTGCAACTTGCTAGTTCTTCGGGTCTTTCTAGTCTTATTCATCGTATTGACCATTGTGATTCGGGTCCTTCTTTTCTAATTCAACATACCGACTATTGTAGTGCAGCTTGCTAGTTCTTCGGGTCTTTCCAGTCTCATTCAACACATACATCAACTGTTGTAGTGTATTTACCTTTAATGTTTTGTTGTCTTCTAAGCATGTATTGTGTTTGTTTTCCGTGGAATGCAGCGACTCTGAGAATGAATGAGTTAAATGTCGGAATAAAATTGCATTTTCTACTGAATTTTTAATATTCTCTACAAAACGTATTTATTATTTTGTCAACATGGAGGTCCTGCTATTATAAGAGCCATCTGTCGGAAGATGAGAATTTACTTCAGTATATAGAATCGCCCCAAACTATATTCAGATCACCTTTTGGGGAATGCTAAAGGCAGTAGCTATTTATAATGTTTTAAA
>NW_013817022.1:0-474 GCF_000517525.1 Limulus polyphemus
CTAGCTGCCTTCCCTCTAGTCTTACACTGCTAAATTAGGGACGGCTAGCGCAGATAGCCCTCGTGTAGCTTTGCGCGAAATTCAAAACAAACAAACAAATTGATGGTGTCCAAAGTACAGTAACAACTAAACAGGAACAGTGATTCATTGCTTTATATTCGGCAGGTTTCTACTTCAGCCACTAACGGTAGAATAACAATAGGAAATAGGTGTAAAAAGATTAGACAAACTCTCAGGAGATTTACTTGGAACTTTAATGTCCGTACTGACAAGAACAGTGTACTATTCATTTTGTTTCTTCTAATTTATAACTCGTCTACTAGCAACAAAGTAACTACAGAAAATAAGTGTGAAAAGGTGAGAGCATAAACTCTGACCATAAGTACTTTGAAATTGTGTAATCACTACTAACAATACTATACATTTTATTTTGCAACTTTTATTTTCATTATACTTTGATAACTTACCTACAAC
>NW_013817023.1:0-474 GCF_000517525.1 Limulus polyphemus
AGTTGTATGTTTTACCCACGTCAGTTTTGAGTCTAAAGTTAATCCTAAAATTCTGCCTAGGTTGTAGTCTGAAGAAGTGTTCTGTTCATATATAGTTTAGGTGGGTCTTTTTTCTGTTTTGTTAATCTTGTAAAAGTTAGTAATTGGTTTTTTGGTAGGTTTATTTTTATTCGATATTTTTGACAGTATTCTTCTATATTATTTAATAATGGTTGTAAATTTGTTGCTGCTATTGTCTGCGAATTGTGATGCGAAACCTAGATTTGGGTCTTTCAGAGGCATATTACTCACATACATAATGAATAGAATAGGGCTAACTACCTCTCCTTGGGGTACACCTGCCTGTGGGTTGAATGCCTCAGAGTAGGTTCCCCATACATTTATTTTGCATGTGCTATTTTCCAAGAAGTTAGATAGCCAGCGAATAATCACCCGGGGTAGTTTCAATTCCGTCATGCGGAACCTAAGACCATT
>NW_013817024.1:0-475 GCF_000517525.1 Limulus polyphemus
AAGTAAAGTTTAATAAATATACTGCCTATACTCTAGAAGTAAAGTTTTAATAAATATACTGCTTATACTCTAGAAATAAAGTTTTAATAAATATACTGCTTATACTCTAAAAGTAAAGTTTTAATAAATATACTGCTTATACTCTAGAAGTAAAGTTTTAATAAATATACTGCTTATACTCTATACGTAAAATTTTAATAAATATACTGCTTATACTCTAGAAATAAAGTTTTAATAAATATACTGCTTATACTCTAGAAGTAAAGTTTAATAAATATGCTGCTTATACTCTAGAAGTAAAGTTTTAATAAACATACTGCTTATACTTTAGAAGTAAAGTTTTAATAAATATACTGCTTATACTCTAGAAGTAAAGTTTTAATAAATATACTGCCTATACTCTAGAAGTCAAGTTTAGTAAATATTCTGCTTATACTCTAGAAGTAAAGTTTTAATCAATATACTGCTTATACTT
>NW_013817025.1:0-474 GCF_000517525.1 Limulus polyphemus
TATCGTTCAGTACGTTATATTACAACGGGTTGTTTTTTATAATAAATGTAAATATCGTTCAGTAAGTTATATTAAAACGGATTGTTCTTTATAATAAATATAAAGATCGTTCAGTACGTTATGTTACAACGGGTTGTTTTTTTATAATAAATGTAAAGATCGTTCAATACGTTATATTAAAACGGATTGTTCTTTATAATAAATGTAAAGATCATTCAGTACGTAATATTAAGACAGATTGTTCTTTATAATAAATATAAAGATCGTTCAGTACGTTATATTAAAACGGATTGGTCTTTATAATAAATGTAAATATCGTTCAGTACGTTATATTAAAACGGATTGTTCTTTATAATAAATGTAAAGATCGTTCAGTACGTTATATTAAAACGGTTTTTTCTTTTATAATAAATGTAAAGATCATTCAGTATGTTATATTAAAACGGATTGTTCTTTATAATAAATATTAAGATC
>NW_013817026.1:0-475 GCF_000517525.1 Limulus polyphemus
TTTTGTTCTCTAGATATTTCTTCTCATTAGGCTTGGTGGTTAGAGCGCTCAACTCTCAATCTGAGGGTCTCGAGTTCAATTCCCCGTCTTCAAACATGCTTGTTCTATGTGATTGCCACCTGAGCCCCCTGATGTATAACTTCTTGGATAACAAAAATTACTAGCCAATCCCCAACCTAGATGGGATTAAAGTTGTTAGAGAGGAGAAGATATTTTTCTCATTATTGGAAAGTCAAGACTGCCAATTGTCAAATAGAAAGGCTTTTAGTCATATTTCTTAATAGTATTGTTACGACAGCGGAAGTCACGTGACGCTAGTAACACTTCATGATATTCTAGAAGGATCATGTCTGTTCATGGCAACTCTTGTCCTTTCTACGCGCCCTCTATTCTTGTATATAAGTGCGCCAGATAAAGCGAATTAATTAATCGGACTAGAATTGCAGACAGACAGAGACAGACAATTGAGTCAAGT
>NW_013817027.1:0-474 GCF_000517525.1 Limulus polyphemus
AAATAATGTCCCTCTACGTCCGAAATTGAAGTATTTTCAATTTCTAATTCTACTGGATAAATACTGTCAATAAAATTGTTTATCTCAGGATTATTTAAACTAATTAAATCGTCTATATATTTACAAGTTAAAGCAAACATTTTTTAGAAGTATTACGAAAGGATTGCATTATTGCTCTATTAGTGAATTCACAACTGAGATTAAATCTTTCAGTGGAATTGTTGTATACAGAGCGGTAAAATCAAATATTTGAATTATTTTCAGTTATTCACAGGCACCCCCAGTGGCACAGCGGTATGTCTGCGGACTTACAACGCTAGAAACCGGGTTTCGATACCCGTGGCGGGCAGAGAACTGTGTAGTTTTCTAGCTTATTTACAAACAAAACCTGTTACAGTTATTTAGGTATTCCAAAATGGGGTGTATATTTTTCATCATCCAGAAATGTTTCTTATTATCACTATTTACAGTTTT
>NW_013817028.1:0-475 GCF_000517525.1 Limulus polyphemus
TTAAACTACCCCATTTTTCTTAAAACGATCAGAATTAATGTAGTCATCTTATTCGACCTTGGTTCCATCTACCAAATGTTCAAGATGTGGAATACTGCTTAAATCTTCAATAGTAAAAAACAGAAGAAAGAGCAGAATTTAATAACTCAACCATCTCATAATCATCAGACACTAACCTTCCTTTATCATCCCTCATGGATCCTACCCCATCGTAGCATTTTGTTTCCCCTTTAAATAGTTAAATAAATCCTTACTGTTAATTTTTACATTTTCAGCCAACCATTTCTCATACATGCATTTTAATACCCTAATATCCTGACTCACCAACTTTCTTGATCTTCTATATCTTCCTTCATACCATTCAAGTCAAATTTCTTATAATCTTCTTTAATTTCATCTCCTATACACTTTCTGATCCAACTTGCTTTTTGTCTTGCAGCCACCACTTCTTTCTATTAGGAATATGTTTACCTTG
>NW_013817029.1:0-475 GCF_000517525.1 Limulus polyphemus
GAAAATTACTTTGCCTGACAAATAGGCAAGATGTGAAAAAATTGCCCGCCCAATTTGTATATAAGAGCAATGTTATTATCTTCTCCTATTACTCGCGATTTTGTGAGAAAATAACAAAAAGGAAAACCACTATTCAGGAGAATTACTTCTATATTTCATAATAGTTCCACTTTCCGTCACTATACGGCAGCACAACTACGACAGTTTGGGACTTCTCACTTCACAACAATGATATCTGACCAACCAATTTCGCTAAAAATAAGTAAATAAATAAAGAATTAATTAAATTAATATTTGATGTATCAATCACCCGAAGTATCTTTGCAAGTGAACGATCTGTATACATATTATTGATGTCTCAGTTTAATAACTCCAGTTTCTTAACCATCAAATCAATACATTATATAGTGGTCTTGTTTCTTTCAAATACTCAGTGGGGCCGAGCCTGGAGCTGTATGTGTATGCGTGGTATCAT
>NW_013817030.1:0-1131 GCF_000517525.1 Limulus polyphemus
AAGAGACAACTAAATAAGTATGTTTAAATCTATTTATATAGACAGGTAGAAATAAGAGACCACTAAATAAGTATGTTTAAATATCTTTCTATAGACAGGTAGAAATAAGAGACAACTAATTATGTATGTTTAAATATCTTTGTATAGACAGGTAGAAATAAGACAAAACAAATTAGATATTGTTGCGTCAGCGAGGTCACGTGACTAGTATAACGCCACATCCATCTAGAAATATCCTGTTCCTTCGTGAATTGTCGTGAGACTACTAGATTGGGGGTAGTCTGGTATATATAAGACCGGCCAACAAGCGACGGGGAATGAGTAATTGAACTGCAGTCAGAGAGTGTGTAATTGAACTGAGTATTGTTGAAGTTGAGCACGTGAGACGTTCGTTGTTATAGCGTTTGTTATAGCGCGACTGTTGAAATTAAGTGTATCGCAAAGTTATATTCAGAAAGAATAAACCAGTGGAGTGGGTTGTTTGTGGGAGTATCTGCCATGGATGAAGTGGGTTGTGTGTGATCCATGGCAGATTCTCTCACAAACAGCCTACTCCATCCATGGCAGATACTCCCACAAACAACCCACTCCATTCATGGCAGATTCTCCCACAAACAACCCACTCCATCCATGGCAGATTCTCCCACAAACAACCTACTCCATCCATGGCAGATACTCCCACAAACAACCTACCAAGTATCTGCCATGGATTGAGTGGGTTGTTTGTGGGAGTATCTGCCATGGATGGAGTAGGTTGTTTGTGGGAGTATCTGCTATGTAATGTAACTAACTTCTCATCATTGATCTATTTTCTAGTATAGGATAATTTTTTTTGTTTTTTGTAACCCTTTTCTTTTGTTTTTCAACATTATTAGCTAGGAAAGGAGACAAATAATCCTGTCTTTCACGAGCTGATTTTATACAGTAACCACTATAACGTCATATTTTTCATCTGAACTTGTATCATTTACATTTTCATCAGGAGACAAATAAGCCTGTCTTTCACCAGCTGATTTTATACAGCAACCACTATAAGGTCATATTTTAAATTATCATTTTAAACATCATGTTTTTGGCCCTGGAACTAGTTTTACTCACTATGTCATTAAAGAGATACAAAAGAAAAAAAGC
>NW_013817031.1:0-472 GCF_000517525.1 Limulus polyphemus
CTAGAGGAAGAAAGACCAAAAGTCCGTTATAACAGTCGACCAAATATACTTGAAAACTGACTAAAAGGACCCTTATCAATGTCAACAAAATCTAGAGGAAGAAAGACCAAAAGTCCGTTATAACAGTCGACCACATATACTTGAAAACTGACTAAAACGACCCATATCAATGTCAACAAAATCTAGTGGAAGGAAAACTAAAACACCTTTATAACAGTCGACAAAATATAGTTTAAGAAGGATTAAAAATACCATTATGAAAGTCATTAAAATATAGTGTAAGAAAGACTAAAAATACCGCTATCAAAGTCGAAAATATCTAGTCTAAGAAGGCCTAAAAAGACAGTTATGAAAGTCGACAAAATCGAGTGGAAGAAAACTAATAACACGTTTTCAAAGTCTACAAAATCTAGTGGAAAACGGACTAAAAGGACCCTTATCAATGTCAACAAAATACTGGAGGAAGGAAGAC
>NW_013817032.1:0-474 GCF_000517525.1 Limulus polyphemus
CTTCACTAAGTCTTTTGCTCATGTTTAGGAAAAGGTAGTACGTTAAAATGTCTAAAGTAAAAAAAAAATTGTCAACAAATTATTTCAAAGATGCACAAATGGCTTGAGTAGTTAGGCTAATAGCAGACAACTAATTATTTAGATTATGTAATAACTAGAGTGTCCACCCCGAGGCAATAATTTTTTACCTCGGGGAACGAGTTCCCGTGAAAAAAAAATTTAACCCGGGGTGCAGCCCGGGGTAAAAAATATTTGAAATAAAAGATACTTGATTAAGATTTTCATTGATTTATAAATCGTATTTAAAAAAATATCTAACAAATAACAAGGCTGACAAAGTTTTATCACTTTTTTGTTCAAGCTTGTCGTAAAAGTAAACAGATCTGGAAAATCTCAAAGTATAAAAAAAACACATGTTACAAAATTTAAGTCTAATCGAATACTCATACATCACTTTCAAAATACCTCTATAAG
>NW_013817033.1:0-581 GCF_000517525.1 Limulus polyphemus
GTGGCATCTTCCCTGTGTTGAAGTTTCCAGCATTGAGCTTTCTTGTGCCCAGGTTTGTTACAGTGCCAGCAAAGTCCCTCAAACTTCTCTGAAAGCTGCCCTTTTTGGCCATGAATCCTGATGACTGTACCAACCTTGGTACAACTGTGCTGGACTTAACATAGGATTCAAATTCAAGAGCTCTGGCCATTGCATGCTGCATAGTAGAGGGGTGTACTTGCTTCACTTGTATCTTCAGTTGTGGACTGTCTAAGGTGTCTACAAACTGATCCCTCAGCAACAGCTTGAGGACATCGGGTGGTGCAGTTGGGTAGGCCTTGTGTTCCATACTTTCTAGCTCTTACAGGCACTCCCCTTTAGCACGGACTCTAGTCCTAAACCTAGCTCTGTAGACTTTGGACTGATTCTGAGTTCCATACCTGAGTTCTAGAGCAGCTACTAGTGCTCTATAGTTGTGCCTGTCGTCTGCTGACAATTGTCCAAGACTTTCCAGTGGTTGTCCCTTGAAGCTCGTTGCCAGGTACACTGCTTTCTGCTCCTCTGTCCATCCATCCATTTCTGCCAGGAGCTCAAAATGTGCT
>NW_013817034.1:0-638 GCF_000517525.1 Limulus polyphemus
TATATATATATATATATATATATATACACAAAATGTTAACACCACAATAAATATAAAAAATTCTTCACTAGATAAGTCGATGCGTTTGTAAATCGTTCATAAGTGTGTAATTAAAAGCAAAGACAGTAGGTCTGGGTTTAATGAGTATTTAGCAAATGTTCATCACATGATCTTGGTTGATAATGTCAGAGTCATGAAACTAAAAGATGAGTTTCACAGTGATAGTTTAGTAAATGTATTTAAAGGAACGTAAAGTTTGCTGTTCACATTTATATATAGAGCACTAACACCCCAATATTTATATATATAGAGCACTAACACCCCAATATTTATATATAGAGCACTAACACCCCAATATTTATATATAGAGCACTAACACCCCAATATTTATATATAGAGCACTAAGACCCTAATATTTATAGATCTTACATTGTTATTGTTCACAGTTAAACAGTTTATTTCACATATTGTCGTAAGAGTCATGGAAAATTCAGTTCTTACTAATTGCGAGGTTCTTACGAAAAAACTTTTGGATTTTTGAGAACTTTATAAATACGGAAGTATTTTTAACTTTTACACACACACACACACACACACACACACACACACACACACACACACACACACACACACACACT
>NW_013817035.1:0-614 GCF_000517525.1 Limulus polyphemus
CGGAAAATCAATTAACAAACTGAGACGTAACAAATTGGTGTCAGAAGTGGGATAGAAAAAAAAAGAGAAGAAAAATGGAAACGAGAGGCGGAAAATCAAACTACAGCTTAGCGGACTTGATGGCAGCAATACAAAAACAAGAAATGAAACAAGAAGAGAGACAACAGCAGTTGCAAGAAAACATGCAACAGTGGCAGCTTGAACAACAAAATAAACAAGAGAAATTACAGCAGTTTTTAGAGGAAAAAGAAAAGAAACAAGAAGAACGAGAAATTAAACAAGAAGAGAAATTACAGCAGTTGTTAGAGGAAAAAGAAAAGAAATAAGAAGAACGAGAAATTAAACAAGAAGAGAGATTACAGCAGTTGTTGGAGGAGAAAGAAAAGAAACAAGAAGAGAGACAACAGCAGTTACAAGAAAACCTGCAACAGTAGCAGCTCGAACAACAAAATAAACAAAAGAGATTACAGCAGATGTTGGAAGAAAAAGAAAATAAACAAGAAGAACGAGAAAAGAAACAAGAAAAGAGACTACAGCAGTGGCAACTGGAACAAGAAAGGAAACAAGAAGTACAAATGGAAAAAATTAGTAAATTTAAAAGCGAATTAGATACA
>NW_013817036.1:0-472 GCF_000517525.1 Limulus polyphemus
AATTAGTTAGCATAAAATCAGTTAAATGACAAAAAATTAGGTGTCTATTTATTTGTGACCACTCAGTGTACAATGCAAGAAATAAAACTATTTAAAGTTACACTTTAAGAAAATAATTACATATTTATACTACAAGACAAAAGTAAACCCTTAAAGCTAAATATATACACCTGGAAAAAAGTTAAGCACCCCCGTGTTTTTTTCAAGTGATTCAGATTCGACGTTCTTGTGACTGATTATAAATTACCATTCAATCTAAACGTGTTTATCAAATGAAATTATGTATTATTGGGCACAAGAAAACAAGATTATCACCGTAAAATAACAATTTTTAATTTACATATCATGACATCAAAATATGGACAGTTTTCACGCTTAAAATTATCTTTAATAAGTATTGTCAGTGAAAGCTCAAAAACGTTATTGAATTGTCAAATCACATTACAAAATGTCAATCATGACCCACACATTG
>NW_013817037.1:0-481 GCF_000517525.1 Limulus polyphemus
ACCAGCACTATAAGGTCATTTTTTTATTTCTTATACTTCTAGCATTACAACAGTAACAATTAACCTTAACCTTAGAACTATATTTATACCCATTTCTTATGCTAAATTTTTCTCTACATCTATTTTTTTTTGGGGGGGGGGGGCACATAGTATATCTTGACCCTCACCACTGTCTATTTCTAGTTTAAAAATTCCCTTACAGCCGAGTTAATAGCCCTTGTAAATAAGCCAGCCCCTATCCTATTTGAATGCAAAACATCGTTTCCAAAAAGCTCCCTTCTCCCGTTAAATGGATCCTACAAGTTCAACCATTGATGCTTCCGAATCTTTAATGTTTCATTATATACTGAACCTGACCAATTATCAGCTAAGTTGATTTATCGAGAGATTATAGGCTAGGAAAAATTCAACTAGAGGTTACAATCTCGGAAAAAAAGTCGTATGTCGTAGCTAAGTCAATGTATTCCTCCCGAATTTGACA
>NW_013817038.1:0-474 GCF_000517525.1 Limulus polyphemus
ATTTCTACATCAACCTCGATCACCAGCATTTTATTCTGCCCTTCCTACCCTCCATCTTTATGCCTAGTTTTTATCTGGTCCTTCGCAAGGAGATCTGGATTGTTCGGTGAGTTGCTTCATTTTCAGCACATTCCATTGGCTCTTCCTTTATGGATGTTTATCAACATAAGTAAAACATTTTCAGCTGTTGGTCTTTGGGTCAGGTGTTTTCACCTGATCAACCCACTGTTCCTTTTCTTACAGATTTCCTCACTTGGATGTTTGATAAGGGTAGTTCTGTCTCCTCGATCACAGGATATTGAACTGCCTTATCCCATACTTTTAATTTTTCCTAGATACCATCAAGTTTTACCTTTATTTCCCTCTCATTTTTGTTACGTTCCTTCCAGATTAGTTGACCTCTTTGGTGTGCTGTCCTTCCAGATTGGGATGTCAGTGTGGTTCTTCACTGCCTTACTTTACCTCCATTTGAAC
>NW_013817039.1:0-473 GCF_000517525.1 Limulus polyphemus
CTTTGTACTTCACACATCTTACTTTGTACTTCATACTTCATACTTTATACTTCATACATCATACTTTGTACTTCACACATCCGTACTTTGTACTTCACACAGTTTACTTTGTACTTCATACATCCCTACTTTGTACTTCATACATCCCTACTTTATGCTTCATACATCTCTACTTTGTACTTCATACATCCCTACTTTGTACTTCACACATCTTACTTTGTACTTCATACTTTATACTTCATACATCATACTTTGTACTTCACACATCCGTACTTTGTACTTCACACATCCCTACTTTGTACTTCATACACTCTACTTTGTACTTCATACATCCCTACTTTATACTTCATACATCCCTACCTTGTACTTCATACATCCCTACTTTGTACTTCATACATCCCTACTTTATACTTCATACATCCCTACTTTGTACTTCATACATCCCTACTTTGTACTTCACACATCCCTACTCT
>NW_013817040.1:0-1139 GCF_000517525.1 Limulus polyphemus
ACAAGATATCTGCAGCAAGCAAAGGTCAAGGAAAAGGCACTGTAACACATTTAAGGTCTGAATATAATGGTGTATTCACACACACAATTACAAGATATCTGCAACAAGCAAAGGTCAAGGAAAAGGCACTGTAACACATTTAAGGTCCGAATATAATGGTGTATTCACACACACAATTACAAGATATCTGCAACAAGCAAAGGTCAAGGAAAAGGCACTGTAACACATTTAAGGTCCAAATATAATGGTGTATTCACACACACAAGCTGCAGATATCTTGTAAAAGCAAAGGTCAAGGAAAAGGCACTGTAACACATTTAAGGTCCGAATATAATGGTGTATTCACACACACACACTACACAATGACTTTCAAAATTCTGAAATTCAGTTGATGTTATTACATTGTGCCAGTCTCAAACCTACAATGATAACTTCCTGTAAGAAGCTGGTTAAAGACGTGATTTGTCCTTTAAAACCAACTGTCCTTTGTGGGGATTCCAATCTACATTATGATCTTTTGACAAGAGTAGGTTTATTGATGTCAAAATAATTACAGAAGGAGCCTACACATATAGAGGATTCATATAATTGATAGTGTACGTACCAGATTGATGAACGTTCAAGTTCCTCTATTCATCCTCTTTACGTTTTGGACCATGATTGCATATGTTTTACCAAGAAAGTTAATAAGCTGAATTAGTTAAGAGTCTTTCTCCTACAGCACGTTGGTCACTTAGACAATATTACAGTGATTGTTTGTATACAGGTACCTGTAATTTAGCACTCATATTGATAAAATAGATCCACTTATAGGCCTAGTGGGGAAGGTTCTGGACATAGAGAATAATGCAAACTGAACCATACATCATGAAATTGGGAACATTTTTAAATCAAGAGGGAATCCTCATTAACCATGGCACTTGAAATCTTTTTAAGCAGGATTAGATTCAATTAATCTGAGACATTTTGTTTTTTAATTGGCTATATTTTTGTGCTCCAGCAATACCAAGTGTGTGGCTCGCATATATCCAGATCAATTTGATCACTCATCAGGATCTCTACTAGCCAACCCTCAAATTGAAATTGCTGTATTCAGAATTAGAGGAAATTAATCTGTGAGACCTTGGGTTTGGTCAAAT
>NW_013817041.1:0-475 GCF_000517525.1 Limulus polyphemus
ACAAAAGATGTGGACAACCTGTACAAAAAATGTGGACAACCTGTACAAAAGATATGGACAACCTGTACAAAAGATGTGGGCAAATTGTACAAAATATATGGACAACCTGTACAAAAGATGTGGACAACCTGTACAAAAAATGTGGACAACCTGTACAAAAGATATGGACAACCTGTACAAAAGATGTGGGCAAACTGTACAAAATATGTGGACAACCTGTACAAAAGATATGAACAACCTGTACAAAAGATGTGGGCAAACTGTACAAAAGATATGGACAACCTGTACAAAAGATGTGGACAACCTGTACAAAAGATGTGGACAACCTGTACAAAAGATATGGACAACCTGTACAAAAGATGTGGGCAAACTGTACAAAAGATGTGGACAACCTGTACAAAAGATGTGGACAACCTGTACAAAAGATGTGGACAACCTGTACAAAAGATATGGACAACCTGTACAAAAAGATGTG
>NW_013817042.1:0-475 GCF_000517525.1 Limulus polyphemus
AATCCTGACAATCTTCTCAGTCCCTGCTGATGAGAAGTATCCCCATAACATGATGCTGCCACCACCATGCTAGACAGTTGGGATGGTGCTTACTGGGTGATGTGTTGTGTTGGGCTTGCGCCAGACGTAACGCTTTGAATTTAAACCAGAAAGCTCAATTTTTGTCTCGTTTGACCACAAAAACCTTCTGCCACATGTCTGCAGTATCATTTACATGCTTTGTCGCAAACTCCATACGAGATTTAAGATGATTCTATTTCAGTAACAGCTTCTTTCTTGCCACTCGCTCATACCAGACCAGCTTTGTGTAGGGACCGGGATATTGGCGATGTATAAACACTGACTCCCATCTCAAACATGGAACTTTGCAAATCTTTCAAAGTCACTATTAGTTTCACAGTGACATCCATAACCAGTTTCCTGCTTGCCTGGCTGCTTAGTTTGGAAGGGTGGCCTGATCTGGGTAGTGACCGGG
>NW_013817043.1:0-947 GCF_000517525.1 Limulus polyphemus
AAGTTTTTATTTACCATATATATATATATATGTGTCGTTATAAATGTTTACTCAGAAGTTTTTATTTACCATACATACAGATATATATACATATATCGTTGAAAATGTTTCATCAGTAGTTTTTATTTACCATTTATATATCGTTGTGAATTTTTAATCAGAATTTTTTATTTACCATATATATATATATATATTGATGTGAATGTCTAATCATTATATATATATGTATATCGATGTGATTTTTTAAACAGAAGTTTTTATTTACCATATATATATACATATCGTTGTAAATATTTACTCAGAAGTTTTTATTTACCATATATATATTTTTATCGATGTGAATTTTTAATCAGAAGTTTTTATTTACCATATATATATATCGTTGTGAATTTTTAATCAGAAGTTTTTATTTACCATATATATATCGTTGTGTAATTTTTAATCAGAAGTTTTTATTTACCATATATATATATTGGATGTGAATGTTTAATCAGAATTTTTATTTACGATATATATATCGATATGAATGTTTAATCAGAAGTTTTTTTTTATATATATATCGATGTGAATGTTTAATCAGTAGTTTATATTTACCATATATATATCGATGCGAATGTTTAATCAGAAGTTTTAAATTACCATATATATATCTTTAAAAATGTTTAATGAGATGTTTTATTTACCATATATGTATATATCGTCGTAAGTGTTTAATTAGAAGTTTTTTTTATATTATATATATATCGCTTTCAATTTTTAATCAGATGTTTTTATTAACCATATATATATAAATATATATATATTGATGTGAATGTTTAATCAGTTGTTTTTATTTACCATATATATATCGATGTGAATGTTTAATCAGAAGTTTTATTTACGATATACACATCGTTGTGAATTGTTAATCAGAAGTTTTTATTTACCATATATATATATATATATAT
>NW_013817044.1:0-475 GCF_000517525.1 Limulus polyphemus
TGTCTCGGTGGGAATTAGATTAAGTTGGTAAACTGTAATTGTAATCAGTTTATATTTAAGTCATTGTACATCAGAATTAGGTTTGTGATTTTATTAGCACCAAATTATTCATCTATATAAATGTAATAGTAGTGTCTGTTGTATGTTCATATTACTACTGCTCAGGGTGTGATTGGATCTGCACTGAAATTGGTATGGAGGTTAGTTGGATCCATACCGAGATACATACAAACTTGCGGTTTCACACTTTGTGTTTTGCTGTTTTTATGGGCGTTGTTTTACAATTACATATAAAGCAAGCAACTTTTCATGTTCTAGGATAACCTTTCATTAATCACGAGTTTACATAACATCCGTCCATGGGACTGGTACTCCAGCTAGTTATTAATATAATTTATAAGATAACCTTTCATTAATCACGAGTTTACATAACTTCCGTCCATGGGACTGGTACTCCAGCTAGTTATTAATATAA
>NW_013817046.1:0-626 GCF_000517525.1 Limulus polyphemus
CAGTGTGTTTTCAGTATTAACCTTTTCGATTTTTTTCTAAATGAATAGAGAGAGAAGCTGATTCCGATATTAGTTCAAATTCGAAGGCTAATTCCGCTGTAGAAAAAAGAACAAGAATATTAACTGAAAGATAAATTCTGATAACTGTTGCCCAGCAACCGTCACATACAGTATTTTCACTGTATACGTTTCTTTGGGCCATTTCCTTAATAGCCAAATTATTATTTTTGCTACTTTCGATTATTTAGTATTTATTGGTTTTATTTTTAAGAAGTAGTTTTTTTCTGTTTTCTCTTGTTTTGAAAATAATGAAAATACACGAAAATCTTTAAAAAAGGTTAAGCACTTAGCCTGTAGAAAGTGATTAATAATCAAAATAATGCTGACAAAAAAAAATTCAGAAATAAAACGGATATTATTGAGATAAAGTTAAGTAGACCATAACCTCAGAACTGATATCAACTATTATTTTTGAGTTTTGTATGTTTAGAAATATTAAATTTAAACTTAACAAAAACAATAAAAAATAAAAAATAATTTTAAAGTTTAAGTGTGGATAATTAACTGTTTTTTATATATATATATCCTACTTTAAAGCAGAAAGGAAAGTTTTGTTTACAGTATCA
>NW_013817047.1:0-474 GCF_000517525.1 Limulus polyphemus
AACATTATCTGTATACAAGTTTGTTTGGTTTGTATTTCCCGCAAAGCTACACGTGGGCTATCTGTGCTAGCAGTCCCTAATTTAGCAGTGAAAGACTAGAGGGAAGGCAGCTAGTCATCACCACCCACCGCCACCTCTTGGGCTACTCTTTTACCAATGAATAGTGAGATTGACCGTCACATTATAACACACCCACGGCTAAAAGAGCGAGCATATCTGGTTTCTTTGAAATTAAGCACAAAGCTACACAATGGGCTATATGTGCTCTGCCCACCACGGGTATAGAAACCCGGTTTCTAGCATTGCAAGTCCGCAGACATACCGCTGTGCCACGGGGGGGGCAGCATATTTGGTGGGACGGGAATTCGAACCTGTGACTCTCAGATTGTGACTCAATCGCCCTAACCACCTGGACATGTCGGACCATTTGTATACATACTTACATTGAAATATCGTCTGTATACAGCTAATCCC
>NW_013817048.1:0-474 GCF_000517525.1 Limulus polyphemus
CCACCATACTCATCTTTAGAGTTATTTGGTACATCAACTCCACGAATACCTAGGTGTAACTCTAGTTACCGAATTTATAACCACCATACTGATCTTTTGCCTTAATTGGTAAAACAACTCCACGAACACCTATGTAGTTACCGAACTTATAACCACCATACTCATCTTTGGCGTTATTTGGTACAACAGCTCCACGAACACCTAGGTGTAACACTAGTTACCGAATTTATAACCACCATACTCATCTTTTGCCTTACTTGGTACAACGACTCCATGAACACCTAGGTGTAACTCTAATTACAGAATTTATAACCACTATACTCATCTTTAGTCTTACTTGGTACAACTACTCCATGAAAACTTAGGTTTAACTCTAGTTGCCAAATTTATAACCACCATACTCATCTTTAGCCTTACTTGGTACAACTACGTCTTTAAACACCTTGGTGTAACTTTAGTTACTTGAATGTGTAA
>NW_013817049.1:0-475 GCF_000517525.1 Limulus polyphemus
GTGAAACCATGATTACATAAACATAAATATGTAGAGGAACTATGGTGGCACCGTGATTACATTACCGTGAATCTGTGAAGTAATCATGGTGAAACCATGATTACATTACCATGAACCTGTGGAGGAACTATGGTGGCACTTTGATTACATAACCATGAATCTGTAGAGGAACTATTGCGAGACCATGATTTCATTACCATGAATCTGTGGAGGAACTATTGTGACACCGTGATTACATTACCATGAACCTGTGGAGGAACTATGGTGGCACCGTGGTGATTACAATTCCATGAATCTGTGGAGGAACTATTCTGGCACTGTGATTACATTATCATGAATCTGGGGAGGAATTGTTGTGAAACCATTGTTACATAAACATAAATATGTGGAGGAACTATGGTGGCACCATGATTACATTACCATGAATCGGTGGACGAACTATGGTGGCACTGTGTTTACATTACCGTGAATCTGT
>NW_013817050.1:0-475 GCF_000517525.1 Limulus polyphemus
GAAATTATGAACATTGCTCAACATCATGAAAATTAAACCTTATTTTCAATAAGCAATCCTGAAAAATATTTGGGGGTGCTTAACTTTTTTCCAGGTGTATATATTGTTTCACATCTCATTCTAATATATCTAGTTATAAACAATATATTCTAATATATATAAATTATTAAAACAGTTATCTAGTTTAACAGTAATCACTCAGCATGTGAGTATAACCTAAAGATGCTAATTCAATAAAACAATTAAAAAAAAGAAAAAGCTTGTACCTATCATGTCGAATGAATTCCACGTCATGCCTGGCATGACAAGTTTTTATACAATTCACACAGATGGCATTTCTTTCTGTGGTATTGCAGGTACGACATCTAAACGAAAGTATAAATTAAAACATGTTTCAATTAAAAAAGAAAAAGCACACCGACTGATGGGGTTTCTTTGAACTACTGAAAACAATACAAGAATTGCTGAAATACAT
>NW_013817051.1:0-473 GCF_000517525.1 Limulus polyphemus
ATGTTGAATTTCCAAACCAGACTTTTTTTTCTGCAACCCTTTGAGTTTCCACCACAACTGGCTGCAATTGAACTTCTGCAACTGATTTGAAAGCTGGAGGATTCTTTGACATGAGCCTTTCCATATTCATCAAAAATTATATCCTTATGTCTAGTAAAAGAATTCTTAAATAACTTGATACTTTTTTTCTTTAGGTTTCTCGAAAACTGCTTGCTGTTAACAATTGAGTGTATACAACACTGGGACATCATTTCCTGAACCTACCATTGCACCCAACACTGTAAATAACTGGAGATTTAACATTATTTCCCATGTTCACATATCTAAAAACATGGGCCATTGCATAGGCAAAATGACCATCATTCAAAATTTTACCATCCTGTGTATCTCTTTGGATATACTGCACAATGTTTATTGGGCTTGTTTCGTACAGTTGTCATATTCCACAATAAGCCCGTGCATTTGATACGCCT
>NW_013817052.1:0-967 GCF_000517525.1 Limulus polyphemus
GAACAACACTCACCCATGAACTTCTTCTATTATCATTTATTCTAGTTTTACTTCTCCATTACTCACCCATGAACTTCTATTATCATTTATTCTAGTTTTACTTGCATCTTGAGGAACATCACTCACCCATGAACTTCTATTAAGATGCAAGAAGTAAAACTAGAATAAATGATGAGGAACATCACTCACCCATGAACTTCTATTATCATTTATTCTAGTTTTACTTCACGCATCTTGAGTAACAACACTCATCCATGAACTTCCTCTATTATCATTTATTCTAGTTTTTAGTAAGTGTAGAACCAGATAAATGAAAGATTTACATTACTAAATACCAAAGGAAAAAAAAAAGACATTATTATATACATATTTTTTGTTTTCATAATGTTGTTCACTTCCAAAACAGAAATACACAAATCTACTGTAACCTATAAAAAAATGTAGTTCTTGGTTATTTTCTGATGGTGATACACAGTAAACAGACAATTGTTTCCTCATAACACTATCCATAAGTATCAGGAATAATAGTGTTAAGTACACAAAAAATATGAAACTTTTCATAAAATCCTTATCAATAATAATATTTCTTTTGTAAGAATACATGACACCTTTCAGTTGCAGAGTGCTCTTTTTATCAAACTATTCAACGTCAGGGGTACTGTTATTACTGAGAAAGTTACAAAGTACAGATATCTCTATCAGAGGCATTGTTCTAAGTGGGAAAGTTATACAGAACGTCTCTAGTCTCCTCAACGTCAGGAGTACTGTTATTACTGAGAAAGTTACAAAGTACAGATATCTCTATCAGAGGCATTGTTCTAACTGGGAAAGTTATACAGAACGTCTCTAGTCTCCTCAACGTCAGGAGTACTGTTATTACTGAGAAAGTTACAAAGTACAGATATCTCTATCAGAGGCATTGTTCTAAGTGGGAAAGTTATACAGAACGTCCTCTAGTCTCCTCAAC
>NW_013817053.1:0-475 GCF_000517525.1 Limulus polyphemus
GTGCTACCACAGGTTACTAAATCGATGGATCTTAACAAATTCGGTATGTATATTAACTATTTCGTTCCACAGTAGCATGCGAAGTTTCACCTTCCTACTATTCGTTTTAAAGGATTTATGGGAGGTTTTGAGTTTTGTACCAGTACTTCGTCACATTTAGACGAATATTGTTAAAATTTGTATGCAAGGTTCGTGGAAACTTTGCACATTTCCTTACAAAATTCTAAATTTCAAGTATTGTATTTACGATTTTTGTGATCGTTTTTTGTTACTCTTTTATTGGCTTCCCTGAAAGCGTATGTGTACTGCAGTGAAGCTTTTGGTTACTAATTGTTTCTCGATTTCTTGTTACCAGAGGGTTTGAATTGATGGTTCTTTACCAAATTTGGTATGTATATTATCTAGTTCGTTGCACAGTTATATGCAGAGTTTCACCTTCCTACTATTCGTTTTAAGGGAGTTATCGAAAGTTTTG
>NW_013817054.1:0-475 GCF_000517525.1 Limulus polyphemus
GGTGGTTATAAATTGTGTAACTAGAGTTACACCTAGGTGTTCGTGGAGTTGTTGTACCAAATAACGCTAAAGATGAGTTGGGTGTTATAAATTCGGTAACCAGAGTTAAACCTAAGTGTTTATGTGGTAGTTGTACCAAGTAAGGCTAAAGATGAGATAGGTGGTTATAAATTCTGTAACTAGAGTTACACCTAGGTGTTCATCGAGTAGTTGTGCCAAGTAAGGGTAAAGATGAGTATGGTGGTTATAAATTCGGTAAATAGAGTTACACCTAGGTATTCGTGGAGTTGTTGCAGCAAATAACGCTAAAGATGTATATGGTGGTTACAACTTCGGTAACTAGAGTTACATCTAGGTTTTCGTGGAGTTGTTGTACCAAATGACGCTAAAGATGATTATGGTGTTATAAATTCGGTAACTAGAGTTACAACTAGGTTTTCATGGAGTAGTTGTGCCAAGTAAGGCTAAAGATGAG
>NW_013817055.1:0-475 GCF_000517525.1 Limulus polyphemus
GCCATCACTTCTTGGCGGCTTATATATACAAGACTACCGCATATCTAGTAACCTCCCGAGACTTCAGGAAGGGACGTGAACGTTCGAGAATATGACGTGTTACTAGAGTCACGTGACCCACGTTGTCCTAACAATATTCATGCTGTTACTTCTCGCCGGTCTTATATATACGAAATAGAGAGCGTCTAGAGAACACTCGAGCCTTCACAAACGGACATGATCTTTCTAGAATCTCATGACGTGTTACTAGCGTCACACTGCCCCTTCCTTAGTATTGTTCTTCCCGAACAATAGCCACTTAAATTAAACTAATAGATAATTAACAATAACTTGGCCCGGCATGGCCAGATGGTTAGGGCGCTCGACTCGCAATCTAAGGGTCGTTCTTTCAGCCGTGGGGGCGTTATAATGTGACGGTCAATCCCACTATTCATTGGTACAAGAGTAGAGTTTCTTCCTCAACAGTGGCTTTTTT
>NW_013817056.1:0-475 GCF_000517525.1 Limulus polyphemus
CTTAGATTGCGAGTCGAGCGCCTTATCCACCTGGCTATGCCGGGCCGCTGTCCAAGTTGATTGTGTTTTTAGCTATTTACAGGCCATTGGCCTTTTTAGATGTATTTAACATTTTAACTGTTTTTGTACATTGTTTACTTTTACATTGATAGCCCAGTTGCTTTGCGCCAGTAAATACCAAACAACAACAACACAAATAGTGTTTATAGGGTACAAAAGGTAATCCAATCTATGTACTGTTACAACAGTGGAAGTCACGTGACGCTGGTAACATGTCATGAGTTTCTAGAAGGATCATGACTGTTCCTGGCAACTCTAGTGTTTGCCAGTCGCCCTCTATTTTTGTATATAAGCCCGGCAAATAAAGCGGAGGAATGATAGTAGATTGAAGAGATATAGAGAGACAGATAATTGAGTCAAGTGAGCGGTAGTGACCGTAAGTAAATTGCGTGAATCGTTGTGAATTATAGCACGT
>NW_013817057.1:0-475 GCF_000517525.1 Limulus polyphemus
TTTTTTTCTTGTTTGCCTATCCAACATGCAAAGTAAGTTTCATTTTAAGTTTAAAAATACTTTTATGCATCAGAAAGTTTTTAATTTTCACATGTGAAATCTTTATAATGTCCAGATAATTATCCAACGTTTCTTTATCTCTTATTTTCACTAAATATTCTCTGTACGGGTCCAGTAGATTTGACCGATTATGTAACCACCATAAATAAAATAGGAAATGAATATAAATTATGACTCTTTCATTCTAGAATGACAACAAATTATAACACGAAAACACAAATGTTTAGTCTAAATATCTTAAATCTCATAACATTATACATTTATTATATTGACCTTTCAGCTGTGCCCGGCTAACAATATAGAAGTTATAATGACACGGCTCACGTGTACTTATGTTATGGTATCCAATAATATGTAACTGACCTTTGGTCCTGATGTACGGTACAGCAGGAGAGATTACAGCAGTTGTTGGAGG
>NW_013817058.1:0-813 GCF_000517525.1 Limulus polyphemus
ATCATATAATAATAGACTACCAGACTGGTAGTATAGATCATATAATAATCATAGATCATGTAATAACAGACTACCGGACTGGTAGTATAGATCATGTAATAATAGACTACCAGACTGTATGTATAGATCGTGTAATAATAGACTACCAGACTGGTAGTATAGATCATATAATAATAGACTACCAGACTGTACGTATAGATCATATAATAATCATAGATCATGTAATAACAAACTACCAGACTGTACGTATAGATCATGTAATAATAGACTACCAGACTGTACATATAGATCATGTAATAATAGACTACCAGACTGTACGTATAGATCATGTAATAACAGACTACCAGACTGTACGTATAGATCATGTAATAACAGACTACCAGACTGTACATATAGATCATGTAATAATAGACTACCGGACTGTACGTATAGATCATGTAATAATAGACTACCAGACTGTACGTATAGATCATATATAGATCATATAATAATCATAGATCATGTAATAACAGACTGCCAGACTGTACGTATAGATCATGTAATAACAGACTACCAGACTGTACGTATAGATCATGTAATAATAGACTACCAGACTGTACGTCTGGTAGTCTATTATTACATGATCTATACTGGTAGTATAGATCATGTAATAATAGACTACCAGACTGTACGTATAGATCATGTAATAATAGACTACCAGACTGTACGTATAGATCATATAATAATAGACTACCAGACTGTAGTATAGATCATATAATAATAGACTACCAGACTGGTAGTATAGATCATATAATAATAGACTACCAGACTGTA
>NW_013817059.1:0-524 GCF_000517525.1 Limulus polyphemus
CTCTTATATGATAAGGTCCTGTTGTTGTAGTTGACATAAATCCAGCCTTGTGGGATCAACTACGCGCGGAAAGCATGAAACGACGTGACCGTGACAACACCCCCCTGCTAACACCAAAACTCCGTACTGCTGCTAAGGAACTCAGAAACCATGACGACGTCATTGTGCGACGTGCGGACAAAGCTAATATTCTAGTGATCATGGACAAACAGGAATATATGACAAAATTGGATGCCATTCTATCGGACAATAGCAAGTTTAAGAGGATTAGAGCTGACCCGACAAAAACACTAAAAACAGACGTTAATAAATTGATCGCCACTGTCAACAAACAAGCAAAAGAAAAGGTTCTCCAACCTATCATAGGAGACTATGCGCCTGGATATATCTATGGAACCATAAAAACTCATAAACAGAACAGCCCTCTACGGCCAATCATATCACAAATTCCTACCCCCTATATACAAGACTGCCAAAGACCTAAACCACGTCATCACTCCGTATATGCCTGCCCAACACGTGCT
>NW_013817060.1:0-475 GCF_000517525.1 Limulus polyphemus
ACAACAGCAGTTGCAAGAAAACCTGCAACAGTGGCAGCTCGAACAACAAAATAAACAAGAAGAGAGATTACAACAGTTGTTGGAGGAAAAAGAAAAGAAACAAGAAAAACGAAAAAAGAAACAAGAAGAGAGGCAACAGCAGTGGCAAGAAAACCTGCAACAGGAGAGACTACAGCAGTGGTTGGAGAAGAAAGAAAATAAACAAGAAGAGAGATTACAGCAGTGGCAACTGGAACAAGAAAGGAAACAGGAAGAAAGTCTCCAACAGTTGCAGGAAAGTCAGCAGCATCTAGAGGAAAGTCAACAACAGTGGCTAGAAGTACAAATGGAAAACATTAGTAAATTTAAAAGCGAATTAGATACATTAAAGGACGATTTATTGTATTTTACACAAGGAGGATACATTAACCATCGACTTAATCAGCCCCAGACCCCAGCAAGCCCCTTCCAGACCCAGCAGCTAAACCCTAATGCA
>NW_013817061.1:0-507 GCF_000517525.1 Limulus polyphemus
AAAAAGTAAAAACAGATTCTACATCTGACAACAAAGGATGTTGGTAGAAAGTAAAACACAGGTTCCACAACTGACAACAAAAGACATTAGTAGAAAGTAAAACACAGGTTGCACAACTGACAATAAAATACATTAGTATAAAGTAAAACACAGATTCTACTACTGGCAACAAAGGATGTTGGTAGAAAGTAAAACACAGGTTGCACCACTTACAATAAAAGACATTGGAAAAAGTAAAAACAGATTCTACATCTGACAACAAAGGATGTTGGTAGAAAGTAAAACACAGGTTTCTACAACTGACAACAAAAGACATTAGTAGAAAGTAAAACACTGGTTACACAACTGAAAACAAAAGACAATAGTATAAAGTGAAGCACAGGTTCTTTATCTGACAACAAATGATGTTGGTAAAAAGTAAAACACATGTTCCATAACTCACAACAAAGGACATTTGTAAAAAGTGAAGCACAGGTTTCTACATCTGACAACAAAGGATGTTGGTAT
>NW_013817062.1:0-474 GCF_000517525.1 Limulus polyphemus
GTATCAGGATGACTGCGTATCAAGGAAAAAGGAACATCAGCTTAATGGCTGATTACTACTGGTCATTGAAACGAGATGCTCCAAACGCAATACATAAAAAAATACCACACACAACATGTAGTTTGAGACTAAAATACGTAGATTTCACACAAAAGAAAATCAGGACGAATGAGGATGCATATTCGTTTGACATCAATGTTCTTCCTTTTTCTTCAATTTGTTTGTATTTTTGTTAACAAACATAAAAAACGTTCTGTTACATATTGGAATTTCGAATAGTCCGAAACCGAGTTAATCGATAATTTAAATATAGTAGTCAAATTGTACTTTGGATTTAGTATTTAAATAAATGCCGATATATAGTCAGTTTATGATATTTGCCAACAAGATACGCACTGTTTTCGTTTTTAACACAAATACGTTTTAATATACACACAATAGTACAATTTACAATAGCAAGTATTACAAATAGTT
>NW_013817063.1:0-477 GCF_000517525.1 Limulus polyphemus
TTCTCTTCTCGTTCTTCTTGTTTATTTTCTCGTTCTTCTTGTTTCTTTTCTTTTCCTCTAACAACTGTTGTTTATTTTCTCGTTCTTCTTGTTTCTTTTCTTTTTCCTCTAACAACTGTTGTAATTTCTCTTCTCGATCTTCTTGTTTTTTTTTGCTGTTCTTGTATTGCTACCATTAAGTCTGCTAGGCTGTAGTTTGATTTACCGCTTCTCGTTTCCATTTTTTTTATCCCACTCTCTGACACCAGTTTGTTACGTCTCCAGTCATTAGTTGATTTTCCGTAACTTCGTTCCTATGAAACTTTAGCGACACAAGTCCTTTCTTAATAAAACTGGTTTATTCTTTCTGAATATAACTTTACCGATACACTTATTTTCAACAGTCGCTCTATAACAAACGCTATAACAACGAACGTTAATTTCAACAATACTGCACAATTCTGACTGCAGTTCAATTACTCACTACCCACACACATT
>NW_013817064.1:0-474 GCF_000517525.1 Limulus polyphemus
AATTGAGCTCTCTTGAGCCCAGGTTTGTTACAGTGCCAGCAAAGTCCCTCAAACTTCTTTGAAAGCTGACCTTTTCTGGCCTTGAATCCAGATGACTGTACAAACCTTGGTAACTCTGTGCTGGACTTAATGTAGGATCCAAATTCGAGAGCTCTGGCCATTGCATCCTGCATGGTAGAGGGGTGTGCTTGCTTCACTTGTATCTTAAGTTGTGGACTGTCCAAGGCATCTACGAACTGATCCCTCAGCAACAACTTGAGGAGATCAGGTGGTGCAGTTGGGTAGGCCTTGTGTGCCATGCTTTCCAAGTCCTGTGCCAGCTCTTGCAGGCTCTCCCCTTTAGCACGGACTCTCGTCATAAACCTAGCCCTGTAGACTTTCGACTGATTTTGGGTTCCATACCTGAGTTCTAAAGCCGCTACCAGTGCTCCATAGATGTGTCTGTCATCTGCTGACAACTGTCCAAGTATTTCC
>NW_013817065.1:0-475 GCF_000517525.1 Limulus polyphemus
GAATCGTTCGTTGTGAAGTATAGCGTGTGTTAAGTTAAAGTGACTGTGGAAATTAAGTGTATTATTAATTTTTATTACTATATTACTAATTAGTAATTAGTCTTGTGGCCTTGGACTCATTTAGACCACTATATTATATGCAAAAAAATGCGCTGGTGGATAATTCTAAACTGCAATGTAAAGTACAGGCACCATGTATATATGAACTATAAGCTAAGGCCCAGAAACAACATAACTCTGAGACAGCTCCTATTCCCAGGTTAACTAATGCCGCTTGATAACTTTGATCCGTGTCTAGCTTTTAACAAAACATCTTACGGTCTGTTACGTCTCTGGTCGTTAGTTAATTTTCCGTAAAAAATTCTTTCCGAAGAACTTTAGCGATACAAGTCCTTTCTTAAATAAAACTGGTTTATTCTTTCTGAATACAACTTTGCAATACACTTAATTTCCACAGTCGCGCTATAACAAACGC
>NW_013817066.1:0-475 GCF_000517525.1 Limulus polyphemus
GTTGTGATCGTTACACAACCAAATGAAGAGAAATATTACAGTATGAACTGTTTGTGATCATACACAACCAAATGAAGAGAAATATTACGGGATAAACATTTTGTGATTACACACAACCACATTAAGGGAAATACTATGGTATGAACTGTTTGTGATCAAACACAACCAAATGAATAGAAATACTACGGTATGAACTGTTTTTGATCAAACACAACCAAATGAAGAGAAATACTATGGTATGAACTTGTTGTGATCGTAAACAACCAAATGAAGAGAAATATTACAGTATGAACTGTTTGTGATCATACACAACCAAATGAAGAGAAATATTACAGTATGAACTGTTTGTGGTCATACACAACCAAATGAAGAGAAATATTACAGTATGAAGTGTTTGTGATCATACACAAGAAAACGATGAGAAATTCTATGGTATGAACTGTTCGTGATCAAACACAACCAAATGAAGAGAAAT
>NW_013817067.1:0-475 GCF_000517525.1 Limulus polyphemus
AACCCAACTACTTCCCAACTTCATAATCTTGTGTTGCGCCAAACGTGCCACATTTGGATGCGCATTGTCGTGGAGAAGAACACCTTTCAGATTGACAAGTGAAGGGCGTTTCTGATGAAGGGCTTGAGTTAAATGTTCCAGTTGCTTACTATAGATCTCATCATTGACAGTTCGCGGTGGATTGAGGAGTTTGAAATGAATCACTCCTTTGATGTCCCACCAAATGCAAAGACTGAGCCATTGTTTTTAGCATTTAATATTCGCATAGAGAATCCATTTTTCATCACCGGTGACAATTCTATCCAAAAATGCTTTACGCGCATTACATGCCAGTAGAGATGAAGCAACGTTCACATATTGGAAACGATGATCATCAGAGAGTTCGTGAGGTGCCCAAACACCTTCTTTAAGGAGTTTTTTCATATTCCTTAGATTTTTACACATTGTTTCATGAGAGACATGCAATTTCAGGGCC
>NW_013817068.1:0-476 GCF_000517525.1 Limulus polyphemus
ATGATGAAAAATTAGGCGTCTATTTACTTGTGATCACTCAGTGTATAACGTTCTGAGGTTTAAGTTATTTAGACTAAACATTTGTGGTTTCTTGTTATAATTTGTAGTCATTCTAGAATGAAAAAAGCATAATTTATATCTCTGTTTCCTAGTTTTTTTATGGTGTTACGAGGTTGGTCAAATTGACTAAATCCATACAAAAATACAAGGGTGAAAATGACACAGATAAAATATAGTTTTTATAAAACAAAATCATTTGATAATTATCTGGAGGTTTCTTCCAAAATTTTGAGTGACCACTTTAACATATTATAATTCCTAATTTGATGATACACAATAACAAATAGTGTTCACTTCACTGTTACGTCTCTGGTCATTTGTTAATTTCTGTTATAAATTCTTCCCGAGGAACTTCAGTGATACAAGTCCTTTCTTAATTAAAACTAGTTTATTCTTTCTCAATACAACTTTGTAAT
>NW_013817069.1:0-659 GCF_000517525.1 Limulus polyphemus
GTGGCTTGTTATTAATAGTACACAGTGTCGTTAAATCTTGTGTCTTCTTATTGACAGAACACAGTACCGTTAAATCTTGTGGCTTGTTATTCATAGTACACAGTAACGTTAAATATTTTAGCTTGTTATTGATAGTACAAAGTATCGTTAAATCTTGTGTCTTCTTATTGACAGTACACAGTATTGTTAAATCTTGTGTCTTCTTATTGACAGTACACACTATTGTTAAATCTTGTGTCTTCTTATTTACATTACACAGTATTGTTAAATCTTGTGTCTTCTTATTGATAGTATACATTATCGTTAAATCTTTTGTCTTCCTATCGACAGTGCATAGTATTGTTAAATCTTGTGTCTTCTTATTGGCAGTACACAGTATTGTTATATCATGTGTATTTTTATTGACAGTACAGGGTATTGTTAAATCTTGTGTCTTCTTATTGACAGTACACATAATCGTTAAATCTTGTGGCTTGTTATTGACAGTACACAGTTTCGTCAAATCTCGTGGAGTGTTAGTGATAGTACACAGTATCGTTAAATCTTGTGTCTTCTTATAGACCGTACACAATATTGTTAAATATTGTGTCTTCTTATTGACAGTACACAGTACCATTTAATCTTGTGGCTTGTTATTGATAGTACACAGTATCGTTAAA
>NW_013817070.1:0-475 GCF_000517525.1 Limulus polyphemus
AAAAGAAAAGAAACAAGAAGAAAGACAACAGCAGTTACATGAAAACCTACAACAATGGCAGCTCGAACAGCAAAATCCGTACTGCTCAGTAACCCTGTGGACTTATTGAAGTTATATAAATCGTCTTCTTGAAAACACCTAAGTTTTGCTTTTCCATTTTTTGTAAAAAGAGAACACAAGGGAGACACCATCCACCTTTGTAACTAGGGTGATAACTGTAAGTAAGCCATTTATTGTCATGCTTTGCCCAAAATGAAAATAGGAGAGACACTGTTGCTTTAGATGCTTAACTGGTGGTCCGCAAGACATGATGAATAATTGAAAAATACGTGAGCATAAAACATCAACAATACTATTTAAACCAGAGAGGTAAGTAAAATGTAAAGTATAATAGAACAAAAGTACATACATAGTAGGCCCGGCATGGCCAGGTGGATAAGGCGCTCGACTCACAATCTGAGGGTCGCGGGTTCGA
>NW_013817071.1:0-475 GCF_000517525.1 Limulus polyphemus
GAATATCATCGATTGGTTATAATAGATGAAGTATTGTTTTGGTATATCATTGATTGGTTAGAATAGATGAAGTTTTGTTTTGGTATATCATCGATTGGTTAGAATAGATCAAGTTTTGTTTTGGTATATCATCGATTGGTTAGAATAGATCAAGTTTCGTTTTGGTATATCATCGATTGGTTAGAATAAATCAAGTTTTATTTTGGTATATCATCGATTGGTTAGAATAGGTCAAGTTTTGTTTTGGTATATCATCGATTGGTTAGAATAAATCAAGTTTTATTTTGGTATATCATCGATTGGTTAGAATAGGTCAAGTTTTGTTTTGGTATATCATCGATAACTTCTGATCAAAGCAAGCTATATACAAACTGATCAGAACTGAAAATTCACCCAGTAAGTGTAATTAAAAAGATAAAATGCCATAAAACACAACTTATAAGGATCACAATGCACTGACTCATCAGCTGAGTTT
>NW_013817072.1:0-1065 GCF_000517525.1 Limulus polyphemus
CTATCCATCTATAATAAAAGAACTACCAGTTACCATCCATCTATATTAAAATACCTACCAGTTATCATCCATCTATATTAAAAAACCTACCAGCCACTATCCATATATAATGAAAGACCTACCAGCCACTATCCATCTGTATTAAAAGACCTACCAGCCACTATCCATCTGTATTAAAACTCCTACCAGCCACTATAAATATGTATTAAAAGACCTACAAGCCACTATCCATCTGTATTAAAAGACCTACCAGCCACTATCCATCTGTATTAAAAGACCTACCAGTCACTATCCATCTATAATAAAAGATCTACCAGTTACCATCTATCTATATTAAAAGACCTACCAGCCACTATCATATATAATGAAAGACCTTCCAGCAACTATCCATCTGTATTAAAAGACCTGCCAGTCATATCCATCTGTATTAAAAGACCTACCAGTTACCTTCCATATACATTAAAAGACCTACCAACCACTATCCATATATAATGAAAGACCTACCAGCCACTATCCATCTGTATTAAAAGACCTACCAGGCACTGTCCATCTGTATTAAAAGACCTACCAGTTGCTATCCATCTATAATAAAAGACCTACCAGTTACCATCCATCTATATTAAAAACCTACCAGCCACTATCCATATATAATGAAAGACCTACCAGCCACTATCCATCTGTATTAAAAGACCTACCAGCCACTATCCATCTGTATTGGTAGGTCTTTAAATACAGATGGATACTGGCTGGTAGGTCTTTAGCCACTATCCATCTGTATTAAAAGACCTTCCAGTCACTATCCATCTGTATTAAAAGACAGTGACTGGTAGGTAGGTCTTTTATTATAGATGGACTAGGTCTTTTAATATAGATAGATGGTAACTCCAGCCACTATCCGTATATATTGAAAGACCTACCAGCCACTATCCATCTGTATTTGGATAGTGGCTGGTAGGTCTTTTTCTGTATTAAAAGACCTACCAGCCACTATCCATCTGTATTAAAATGTATTAAAAGACCTACCAGTCACTATCCATCTGTATTTAAAGACATATATCAGCCACT
>NW_013817073.1:0-474 GCF_000517525.1 Limulus polyphemus
GGTTGAATTGACCGATCCCATTTTGAGATTAGGGTAGAGAAAATAACATATGAACTATAAGGATTTAGTGAAAAAAAAAACGTTTGAAATACATTTAGGAGGTTTTAGGGATTACACAGATTTTTGAGATGAAGAAAAGTATTTTTAATTTTAACATGAAAATTACTTTTCACACAGACTATTCAAAACAAATACTCAATATATTCATGGACAAAACTATTTTATTTTATTAAAAGTACTTCACTAAGAAATATGACTTTTTGTATGTGAAAGACTTGTAATATTAACTGAAAGAATACCAAATTTCGTGAAGATATACCCAATATATAGAGAGTTATAAGTATTAAATTTCTGTCAACTTGACTGACCCCGTGTGAAAGATTTAATAGGTGTAAGCTCCCTAAAGACACTGATTGTATAGTGTACAAAGCATTGAGTATTCTACATGTTACAGTCCTCTTATGTTCATCTACT
>NW_013817074.1:0-476 GCF_000517525.1 Limulus polyphemus
GTATTGCTGTCATCAAATCCGCTAAGCTGTAGTTTGATTTGCCACTTCACGTTTCCATCTTCTTTTTCTTCTTTTTTCTCAGTCCCACTCTCTGACACCAATTTGTTACCTCTTTGGTCGTTTGTTAATTTTCCTGAGGAACTTCAGCGATGCAAGTCCTTTCTTAAATAAAACTAGTTTATTCTTTCTCAATACGACTTTGCAATACACAAAATTTCCACAGTCACTTTAATTTAAACACACGCTATAATTCACAACGATTCACGTACTTTACTTACGGTCACTACCGCTCACTTGACTGTCTCCATATCTCCCTATCTGCAATTCTATCTCGGCTTTATTTGCCGGGCTTATATATAAAAATAGAGGGCGTCTGGCAAACACTAGAGGTGCCAGGAATAATCATGATCCGTCTAGAACCTGATGACCGTCACGTGACTTCCGCTGTCGTAACAATATTATACTAGTTAAAAGTC
>NW_013817075.1:0-474 GCF_000517525.1 Limulus polyphemus
TAACCTTTAATTTTGTTCTTATTACATTGGATTTTAATTTTTACGATGGCAGGAGAGCGGGTTTTTAAACTCTATAACCTTTAATTTGTTCTCATTAAATTGGGTTTTAGTTTTTACAATGGCAGGAGAGCGGTTTGTCAAGCTCCATAACCTCTAATTTTGTGCTCTTTACATTGGATTTTAGTTTTTACGATGGCAGAAGAGCGGGTTTTCAAACTCTATAACCTTTAATTTTGTTCTCATTAAATTGGGTTTTAGTTTTTACAATGGCAGAAGAGTGGTTTTTCAAGCTCCATAACCTTTAATTTTGTTCTTACTACATTGGATTTTAGTTTTACGATGGCTGAAGAGCGGGTTTTCAAACTCTCTAACCCTTAATTTTGTTCTCTTTAAATTGGATTTTAGTTTTTACGATGGCAGGAGAGCGGGTTTTCAAACTCAATAACCTTTCATTTTGTTCTCTTTAAATTGGAT
>NW_013817076.1:0-475 GCF_000517525.1 Limulus polyphemus
CTGTTATGTTAAACTTATATTAAAGTTTTTCTTCATTACCCATTCAAGCCGTCTCCAACTATTATTAGCAAAGTATGATCCAGTAATGAGAGAGCATTTAGAGCGTGTTAAAAACAAGCAAACGTCAACATCTTATCTTTCTCCTAAAATCCAAATTGGTTTATAAATCTCATGGCTTCACATGTGCGAAATCATTGTTTGTCAGCAATTCGTAGAAACAAATACTATGGTATTCTGTTTGATTCCACACCTGATTTAGCCCATCGTGAGCAATTGGCCCATGTGATTCGGTTTGTTGACATTGACTTTAAGACAAGAAAAGTAGAAGTCAAAGAGTCATTTAATGACTTTACACAGGTAAAGGAAAAAAAGATTCTGCCAATATTGAGAAAACAATAACCACAAAATTAGAAGCGGATGGAATTTTATTGAGTGATTGTTGTTCACAATGTTATGATAATTCTGCTGTCATGTC
>NW_013817077.1:0-474 GCF_000517525.1 Limulus polyphemus
TGATGACTAGCTGCCTTCCCTCTAGTCTTACACTGCTAAATTAGAGATGACTAGCGCAGATAGCTCTCGTGTAGATTTGCGCGAAATTCAAAACAAAACAAAAATGAATCATAGACAATGACAATCACTGTCTTGTTGATGCTAAATTATATCGATCATATTCGTTTTCTCATTACTACACGTAATGAGATGATCAAAACGTCATCATCATTACATAATGGTGAGCTTTATCTATCAAACAAATATTTAATAAAAACATTGAAAATATACTTTAAAACAATGCTCTCTTCCTGGATTATGAAGTTTAGTCGGAACGAATTTACGGAAAATTAATTAACGAACGGAGACGTAACAGTGCCATATTTTGAGAATATGGTGGGTGGGGGATAACTTCTTTGATATTCTTTGTGGCTACAGAGGCGTTGTTTGCCTTCTTGTATTTAAACAGCATTATATGCCGAATGTGTGTGTGCC
>NW_013817078.1:0-474 GCF_000517525.1 Limulus polyphemus
CATGCCTAAAGTACGTATACTTCCTATTTGAACACTTAAACGATAGATAGACACTGAGAAGTCAAATATTTGACCAATATTTACAACGCCACAAAAGTTCTCCCACTGACATGTAACAGTGTTTTTCTGTGCAAAGAAGCTAAATACTAACTTGAGAGTCTAAAACCGATTCCTTCTTTCTTTTTCCTAAAAGCATATCAATAATGTAAATGTAGAAGTTTGACAATAAACGTGGTAATATATTTGTGTAGAAATATATTTGATTTTAAACATTTCATATATGTGTTTGTCGTAAAATTTTCTGGAAATTGTGGGCAACATATCCTACCTACATTAGAAAATTAAATATATGGTTACAAACTAAAGTTGTTTTGTATATGTCTCAATTATTAATGCTAATTATGGTAGTACACATTTGTCAAATTTAGAGAAAAAATCTACCTAAATATATATGTATATATATATATATATATA
>NW_013817079.1:0-474 GCF_000517525.1 Limulus polyphemus
ATACTAAGACATGGGTAAAATACATCATCACGATGATTATACCTTACTTTCTTAAGACATGGAAAAATACATGAACACGATGATTATACCATACGTTATTAAGACATGGGTAAAATTCATGAACACGATGATTTTACCATACATTATTAAGAAATGGGTAAAATACATCAAACCGATGATTATAACATACTTTATTAACACATGGGTAAAATACATAAACACGATGATTATAACATAGTTTACCAACACATGGGTAAAATACATCAACACAATGATTATGCCATACTTTGTTAAGACATTTGTAAAATACTTCAACAAGATGATTATACTATACGTTATTAAGACATGGGTAAAATATATAGACACGATGATTATACCATACTTTAATAAGACATGAGTAAAATACATGAACACGATTATTATACCATACTTTATAAGACATGAGTAAAATACATAGACATGATGATCATACCA
>NW_013817080.1:0-470 GCF_000517525.1 Limulus polyphemus
CACGCTGAAACCACCATGATTTACAGTTTGCTGCAATCTGTTGAGCCAAAACTTTTGATGAGGCATTCTCCAGACCCATATCCTTCCACTGTACGAAAATTGAGCGAATCTTGATTCGTTTGAGAACAATACGGTCCTCCAAAAATCCAGAGGCTTGGTCATCATATCACTTGCCCACTTCTTTCGTCTGACTATGTTGGCGGGTCTTAATAAGGGCTTCCCTCTAGCTGCTCTGCAACGATAACCCAATCTGTGGAGAATCCGTTGAACAGATTTCGGGCTCATCCCACCAACTTGAGCCACTTCTGCAGTCGTTAATCTGGGATCCATTTCAATGCTCCTCTTGACAGCCCTTTTTGTCCTCTCCGGTGGACCAGGACGACCCGGACGCTGCTCAGTTGTTTCCTTGCCGTGTTTCTTGAACTGCACGATGATTCTGTTGACTGTCGAAAGCGGGATTCCCAAATTCT
>NW_013817081.1:0-475 GCF_000517525.1 Limulus polyphemus
GGGGACCAGCTGGATGTATCGGTGCAGTATATTCTTCAGGTTGGATGACCGAATATAATTTTCTAAAATTCATGGAACATTTTGTGAAGACAGTCAAATGTTCTAAGGATCATCCTATTGTTCTTCTCCTTGATAACCGTGAGTCACATATCAGCTTAGATTGTATCAATTTTTTTGTGGAAAATGGTATAAATCTTCTCTCGTTCCGGCCTCACTGTTCGCACAGATTACAGCCCCTGGATAGAAGTATATACGGGCCTTTCAAGAAGTATTATAACGCAGCAGCTGACGGTTGGCTAAAGAACAATCCTAGAAACACAATGTGCATTTATGACATACCGACCTTAGTAAATCAAAGCCTTACACGAGCACTTACTCCAGAAAATATCAAGAAAGGTTTTCAAGTTTCCGGCATATATCCTTTTGACCGTCACATTTTTCAGATGATGATTTTCTACCCAGCGACGTAACAGAT
>NW_013817082.1:0-584 GCF_000517525.1 Limulus polyphemus
AACTCTATACAATGTTGGTCAATTTGACTGACCTCCTTACGAACAAAAAAATAAGAAAATCGAAATGTATCTAAATTACCCTCCTTTTCTTTCCAAAATGATTTCAAATGTAGTGTGAAACTACATTCATTTATCCTAAGTAGCTCTAAACTCGTAACACCACTGTGTCTAACTAATATTCGTGCCATTATAAGTTGTAAATCACTTGGGTAACATGCAGCTCATGTTACTCTATCGAATTACATTACCCACAAACTGCTCGCGTGCATGCTTCATGAAATATTTTTATTATATTAATATTAATGTTTATTTTACCTAATCTAACCATAACTAATCTAAAGAGATCTCTATTTTACATTTTAGTTACTTTTAAAATAATATAGAATAAACATGAAAAACAAGAAATAAAGTACTTACCCGAGTATTTTTTTGCTGCTGACTATTGATGACACTTAATCCTACTTTTTTTTAACTAACGTTAGTAGTGCATTAGATAATTTCTATTTAATCAAATAATGCATCAAAGAACATAGAATAATAACATGCAAAAAGCAGACAATTTCTTCTAACAATCACAATTTTTC
>NW_013817083.1:0-475 GCF_000517525.1 Limulus polyphemus
GTGGTGCATGCCAACAGGCTTTGGCGTTATCACGGTCCAGGACATTTCAGTTGGGACGAAGTGGACAACAGCACAAATGACGCTGCTGAAGACGTGCCACCTGAAGAAGCCACCATCGAAGTAGAAACTCTACTCAGTTTTGAGAATGGAAACGGTGAAGCTCTTGGTGAAGTTACTACCACTGATGTGACTGTTACCGATGATGGGACATTTACTGATGAAGCGGATGAACCCCACATGAAGCAAAAGCCAACGATACGGAGACCAGTACGGAAGAAGATACGTCCCGTAAAATTAAGAGACTTTGTTGAATTGTAATTTTGTGTTTGTAATTCTGTACATTTTAATTAAGTTATTGTTATTGGTTTATTATATGTGGTTATTGTTCGGGACGAACAATATTAAGGAGGGGCAGTGTTGCGTCAGCGAGTCACATGACTAGTGTGACGCCACGTTTCTAGAACTATCCCGTGCC
>NW_013817084.1:0-472 GCF_000517525.1 Limulus polyphemus
ATCATCAGGTAAGCAGCGATAAAATTCAACAAGTTTTCCTTCTCTGTGCTTTTCTTTCAACAAGTTATTTGCTTGCAAATCAATGAGCTCCAGCTGTAGTTCGACTGGCACGTCATCAAGATTACAATCAAACGGATTCTGGAACAGAAGAATGTCCCTCTCAATTCTGTCGAGATCGGAAAATCTTTCAAAAAAAATGCTTATTTAAGTCACTAATAATCTTCAGAAACTCGAGGTTGACATCTTCTGCGATTCTAGTGCAAAACTCTTTGAAACACTGAAAATGAGAGAAGTTTCCTCCTTCCAGTTGTGTTTCAAACAATGATAGATTCCTCCGAAATCCTTTGATGATTCTGTAGAGATCACAGATAAGGTTATCCTTTCCCTGAAGTTTCAAGTCCAATTCATTTATGTGGATGTGATGTCAACCAAAAATGACAACTTTGACAGCCGGGTAGGATCTGACAGATGT
>NW_013817085.1:0-476 GCF_000517525.1 Limulus polyphemus
GTATATTTGTTAAAATAGGATTAGTGAACTAGAGTGAGTAAAAGTTAGTGTATATTTGTTAAAATAGGGTAAGTGAACTAGAGTGGGTAAAATTAAGTGTATTTTGTTAAAATAGGGTAAGTGAACTAGAGTGGGTAAAAGTTAGTGTATATTTGTTAAAATAGGGTTAGTGAACTAGAGTGGGTAAAAGTTAGTGTATATTTATCAAACTAGGGTTAGTGAACTAGAGTGGGTAAAAGTTAGTGTATATTTATTAAAATAGGGTTAGTGAACTAGAGTGGGTAAAAGTTAGTGTATTTTTGTTAAAATAGAGTTTGTGAACTAGAGTGGGTAAAAGTTAGTGTATATTTGTTAAAATAGGGTAAGTGAACTAGAGTGGGTAAAAGTTAGTGTATATTTGTTAAAATAGGGTTAGTGAACTGGAGTGGGTAAAAGTTAGTGTATTTTTGTTAAAATAGAGTTTGTGAACTAGAGTG
>NW_013817086.1:0-475 GCF_000517525.1 Limulus polyphemus
GTCTTCTTATTGACAGTACACAGTATTGATAAATCCTGTATCTTCTTATTGACAGGACTCAGTATTGTTAATTCTTGTGTCTTTTTACTGACAGTACACAGTATCGTTAAATCTTGTGGCTTGTTATTGATAGTACACAGTATCATTAAATGTTTTGACTTGTTATGAATAGTACACAGTATCGTTAAATCTTGTGTCTTCTTATTGACAGTACACATTATTGATTAATCCTTTTTCTTCTCATTCACAGGACACAGTATTGTTAAATTATGTTTCTTCTTATTGACAGTACACAGTATTGATAAATCCTGTATCTTCTTATTGACAGGACACAGTATTGATAAATCTAGTATCTTCTTATTGACAGGACACAGTATTGTTAAATCTTGTGGCTTTTATTGATAGTACACAGTATCTTTAAATCTTGTGTCTTCTTATTGACAGTACACAGTATTGATAAATCCTTTATCTTCTT
>NW_013817087.1:0-475 GCF_000517525.1 Limulus polyphemus
GCTGAAAGAGCGAGCATGTTTGGTGTGACGGGGATTCGAACCCGCGACCCTCAGCATTGCGAGTCGAGTGCCGTAACCACCTGGCCATGCCGGGCCGTATTGTTATTCAAAGTTTTTGTTTTTATAAGAGCATAACGGAGAAAGTTAAATATTAATTACTACTAGCTAAATATAATATAATTCATCAGAACGCTCTGAAACTTTAATGCCATTTTTTGTTCATTTAAAAAAATCTACAAACTTGACAAATTACATCTTACATCTTAGCGGGAATATATAATGAAACATAATCCAATTTTCAATAGCTTTTAGTACATGTACTTTTTTAGTCCATGTTTAGCAACACATAAATAATAAATCGTTTTCTAGCACTGTTCTACAATATATTTTTCCTGCAACTTCCTTAAGGGTGAGTAGCTCATTCCATCATCATATTAGGTAGTCAAGAAATTAATGTCGCTTTTTTTAAGTGAAA
>NW_013817088.1:0-534 GCF_000517525.1 Limulus polyphemus
TATATGGAATGTATTGTATGCAGGTTTTGAATATTTTTTCTGTCTCTGAATTGAAATTCCTTGAGATATCTTTCTGTGGTTGTTTTGGTGAAGAGTTGTAACTGAAGTTAGGTTGGCTTTTAATTCGACGCTTTGGTGGCCTGTATTGGAGATCCGCAATTGGTGTAAAGTTGGGAAGGGGAGGTGGCGGAGGAGGAGGTTTTTTCTTCGGTTCTTCTGATGAAGCAAATATTTTAGAAAGCTTCTCACTGAAACTGTTAAAGATTTTGCAGGTAGTTTTACATTTTTTAGGCTGGTTGGAATTCATTGGCTTTGTGTTACCCTTGTAAAATAAATATAAAAAAATATATTAATATTATATTTGCCTGAAACAAAATTAATCACATGAAATATACAGTATCCTTAATTAAGAGGGAAACATTTGTGATTAAATAGTTCAAAGATATTGATACTTGAGTTAGGAATACATAAACGTTCTCTCATTTTTAAGTATCAAGGGTGTGGTTTATAATATTGTGGCCTAGCAATATTTAA
>NW_013817089.1:0-473 GCF_000517525.1 Limulus polyphemus
TTTTTGGCGTTTAATATTCGCATAGAGAATCCATTTTTCATCACCGGTAACAATTCTGTCCAAAAATGGTTCGAGCGCATTACGCGCCAGAAGAGACGAAACGACGTTCACACGTTGGAAACGATCATCATCGGAGAGTTCGTGAGGCACCCAAACACCTTCTTTATGGGGTTTTCCCATATTCCTTAGATGTTTACGTATTGCTTCACGAGAGACTTGCAATTTCAGGGCCATTTCACGAGTGTGTTACCTTGGGTTAGACTCAACAAGCATCAATATCAATTCCAACATGTCGGCCCCTGCCATTACAGTTTTTAAGGCTAAAGTCACGTGAACGAAATTTACTGAACCATCTTTAACACTTATGAACATCCAAAACATTTCCATAAACTTCTTTGTGGCTACAGAGGCGTGGTTTCCCTTCTTGTATTCAAACAGCATTACATGCCGAAGGTGTGTCTCGTCGTGTGCCA
>NW_013817090.1:0-475 GCF_000517525.1 Limulus polyphemus
TGTGTTTGCAATACTTAAGACAGCACGATGGCAATTGTTGGTGTTCCAAATAGGCTATATAAATAGTGTTGAGTTATAAATAGAAAGCAGAGAAAAAACACGTAATGAAGGAATAGTACATATAGAAAACGATATAGAAACAATATAAATAAATTAAAGACCATGTATTTCGATAATGTTCATACAACACAGAAAAGCTGCAAAAAGAATAACACTAAAAATAACATTTACGAGAAAAAAGAAAAAGTTGGAAATAATACGAAGAGCAATGTACACTATTGCGGAACCCACAAAAAAGATAATTAACTTAGAGAAACCATAATGTATCAGTGCTGTAATAATTTCGTCAGTATTTAAAAGTTTTCAAAACGTTAGGGAAAATGCACGAAAATATTGTTAGATGGGAGAAACACACATATACAAAAACTAACTCGACAGAACAAATCACATGTGATTAAAAACTTGCCAAATTAAG
>NW_013817091.1:0-475 GCF_000517525.1 Limulus polyphemus
GTGTGAAAAAACAGTAGTCATCTTCATCAAGGTGTAAAAATATGACAGAGTGTTGCCCCAGTGCTAGATTTGTGGCACAAGGTTTTTCAGTAGTTATATTTTCAAGAACTGTATAAATTATGCTTATAGGAGAAGATTTTTTTAAAACATTTTCCAGTTGGAAAATGGACACTTATCTGGCCTGGCCCTTATCTGTAGAACAGGCAAATTGGTGACATTGTCGATGCATTTATTGTAAACATAAAATAAGTTGGTATCCTTCTCCACTTTACTTTTTTAGCCACGGCATAGCAGTTCATAGAATGGTTCTGAGTTGTTGTTTTTTTTCAAGTACAAACTTTTAGCTCATAGCTCTGTCATCTCTTGATCCATTTGAGATATAATTACAGTTTTGGACTCAGAAGGTCAAACCATTTCAACTGATGTATTTGACCACGCCTAAGATCTCATAGATTAATTTACTCTAATCATGCCT
>NW_013817092.1:0-464 GCF_000517525.1 Limulus polyphemus
TCCAGCTAATAACTAGTATTTTCATATCATATTTTCATTCTAGGAGACATAATGCAGTCTATTGTAGTAAATGACTATGATACAACTCGTGTTACATTAAAGAAACAGTAGCGTATTATACATCATTTATTTTAGGAGAACAGTTAAATTGCATTTTTTTGTATATTAATAGATCAACTGAATTAGATATATTACATTAGGACGGTTTTTCATATATTTTCAAATTTAGTATGACGGTTGACTTAGGCATTTTCTGTTTCGGATAAAGTGTTTATATAAAATACCTTGACTTCTAGTAGAGTGGTAGTTTTAGCTGAATCATTTTCCAGAACAATAGTATTAAAAATCTTTGCCTAGTAAGTCAAGTCTGCACAACTTTTGCTAAATACATTAAGCCTAAGTATATAGTTTCAAGCTTCTTCTCGTTAATTAGATAAAACGTATACTGTATACAAGAATTATAA
>NW_013817093.1:0-475 GCF_000517525.1 Limulus polyphemus
ACCCTTGAGGGATGATAAAGGAAGGCTAGCATCTGATGATTATGAGATGGCTGGGTTATTAAATTTTGATTTTTCTTCTGTTTTTACTAATGAAGATTTAAGCAGTATTCCACATCCCGATCAGTTGATAAATGGAAACGACATCAAACAAGATGACTGCTTTAATTCTGAGCTGGTAAAGAAAAAATTTGGAAGTTTAAAAAATGATAAGACTTCTGGGCCAGATAATATTTCCCCAATGGTTTTGAAGGAGGTTAACGATTGGATGTGTAAGTCACTTGCTACTATTTTTTGTCAGTCCTTGAATAGTGAGCAGGTACCAGAGGATTGGAAGTTATCTAATGTAACTCCTCTTACAAGGGAGGTGATAAAAATTGTCTCAGTACTCATAGACCCATTAGTCTTACATCAATTGTGGGAAAATGTTTGGAAAGTCTGTTAAAGATGCTTTGTAAAGTCATTTAACAAAGTTTAG
>NW_013817094.1:0-475 GCF_000517525.1 Limulus polyphemus
CAGCCCATCTATTAACAAGTATATGAATGCGTGTAGTTTTACAGCTCACCTGTTAACAAGTATATGAATGCATGTATAGTTTTACAGCTCACCTATTAACAACTATGAGTGTGTGTATAGTTTACAGCTCACTTATTAACAACTATATGAGTGTGTGTAGTTTTACAGCCCACCTATTAACTATATGAATGCGTGTAGTTTTACAGCTCACCTGTTAACAAGTATATGAGTGTGTGTAGTTTTACAGCTCATCTATTAATAACTATATGAGTGTGTGTGTATAGTTTACAGCTCACCTATTAACAACTATATGAGTGTGTGTGTATAGTTTTACGTCTCACCTGTTAACAAGTATGAGTGTGTGTATAGTTTTACAGCTCACCTGTTAACAAGTATATGAGTGTGTGTAGTTTTATAGCTCACCTATTAACTATATGAATGGGTGTATAGTTTTACAGCTCACCTATTAACAAGT
>NW_013817095.1:0-475 GCF_000517525.1 Limulus polyphemus
CAGGGCTTACAAAACCCTTTCAGTCATTGAATTTTTAATCTCTTGACTGTTCGAGTTGTAGTAACTACATCCGCTCTTAATACCACTTCTATGTTAGGAATTAGGGGCCATAAGGCCATTTAAGCAATTTCTGCCTCGACCAATCAATTGTCCTAACTGTAAATAATCAAGAAGCTACCTACCAATATTCTATAGATACTTCAGTCAATGAAGTTACTCTGTAGCTATGAAAGAAATAGCCACAAGGCCCTTTCAACCATCAGTCACTCACCATAACAATTGTCTTAATTTGCGATAAGCAAGTGGAAATTTCACATTGTAGTTCATATATTATACAGTGAAAATCAGTTCATAGCTTAGAAAGCAAAGTGTATCACGTCCTTTCAACGTCAAGTGTTAGACCCAGCGATCATCTCAGATCTGGTAGGTCAAGATCGATGGCCCATTACAAATTTAAGACTGTTTGTCCACTACA
>NW_013817096.1:0-475 GCF_000517525.1 Limulus polyphemus
TAACACTTACACTGTAATCGGATTTGCTTGTTATTTGCGTTATGAGTTTAACGCTTACGCTGTAATCGGATTTGCTTGTTAGTTGCGTTATGAGTTCAACGCTTACGCTGTAACCGGATTTGCTTGTTAGTTGCGTTATGAGTTCAACGCTTACGCTGTAACCGGATTTGCTTGTTATTTGCGTTATGAGTTCAACGCTTACGCTGTAACCGGATTTGCTTGTTCTTTGCGTTATGAGTTTAACACTTACGTTGTAACCGGATTTGCTTGTTATTTGCGTTATGAGTTTAACGCTTACGCTGTAACCGGATTTGCTTGTTCTTTGCGTTATGAGTTTAACACTTACGCTGTAATCGGATTTGCTTGTTATTTGCGTTATGAGTTTAACGCTTACGCTGTAATCGGTTTTGCTTGTTAGTTGCGTTATGAGTTCAACGCTTACGCTGTAACCGGATTTGCTTGTTAGTCGCGTTAT
>NW_013817097.1:0-475 GCF_000517525.1 Limulus polyphemus
ATGGAGACTATTTCATTTAATAAATGTTTTGTTTTGATATATAACTTGTTCGAGTTTTTTCATCTAAAAAAACGACATTAATTTATAGACGACATAATACATATATATATATTAGCACATTTCTAGATATATCTATATATATATTAACACATTTCTAGATATAATTATATATTAACACATTTCTAGACTCTAACATGCTGACATTAAACTCTAACATGCTGACATTAAACTCTAACATGCTCACATTAAAGTCTAACATGCTGACATTAAACTTTAACATGCTCACATTAAACTCTAACATGCTCACATTAAAGTCCAACATGCTGACATTAAACTCTAACATGCTCACATTAAACTCTAACATGCTGACATTAAACTCTAATATGCTCACATTAAACTCTAACATGCTGATATTAAACTCTAACATGCTGGCATTAAACTCTAACATGCTGACATTAAACTCTAACATGCTGAC
>NW_013817098.1:0-476 GCF_000517525.1 Limulus polyphemus
GCCGTCGTGGTTGCGCTATAAGAATGATGGTCAAATCACACTAATTGATCAAACAAAAGTATCCAAGAATTGGCGGTAGGTACTGTAAACGAGTTGCTTTCCATTTAGTCTATCAAATAGTCATTTCTATAAACTTTCTGAAGCAATAACAACGAAACAACTCTCAATAACATTGGATTCTCCAAAGTTGTTTGTTTGTAATTAAGCACAAAGCTACCCAACGAGCTATCTGTGCTCTGCCCACTACGAGTATCAAAACCCGATTTCTAGCGTTGTAAGACCACAGACATACCGCTGTGCCATTGGGGGGCGATTCTCCAAGGAAACAAATACATACACAGCGTGGTCACAAGTAAATGGACACCACCTTTTCAGAAAAAAATTAAATTTTTCAGTCATATTCACATGAAATGATATATTTATAATTTAATTAATATCTAGTAGATCTTCCTTTCGCTTCGTGGAGCTCGTTGATT
>NW_013817099.1:0-474 GCF_000517525.1 Limulus polyphemus
CATTCATTGTTTTATATAAAGATGTCTGTATCAATAATTATTTCATATAGATGTATATCATTCATTTTTATATAGATGTCTATATCATTCAATATTTTATATAGATGTCGGTATCAATCATTATTTTATATAGATATCTGTATCATTTATTGTTTTATATAGATGTTTGTATCATTTATGATTTTATATAAATATCTGTATCATTCATTATTTTATATACATGTCGGTATCAATCATTATTTTATATAAATGTCGGTGTCAATCATTATTTTATATAAATGTCGGTATCATTCATTTTTAACATACATATCTGTATCAATCATTATTTTGTGTAGACGTCTGTATCAATATTTATTTTATATAGATGTCTGTATCATTCATTATTTTATGTAGACGTCTGTTTCAATCATTATTTTATGTAGACGTCTGTTTCAATCATTATTTTATATAGATGTCGGTATCAATCATTATTTT
>NW_013817100.1:0-474 GCF_000517525.1 Limulus polyphemus
TCCCCAGTGGCACAGCCGTATGTCTGCGGACTTACAACACTAGAAAACCGGTTTCTATACCCGTGGTGGGTAGAGCACAGATAACCCATTGTATAGCTTTGTGCTTAATTCCAAACAAACAAAAACAAATGAACTTATAAAATACAATGTAGATATTTAAACGAAGAAAGAACAGCGCGTGGTGGCATTAGATATTGGTTGATGAGTAAGTATCGCCAAAACTATTAGTGATTAGAAAAGATAAATATGAAACATGTATTATAATTAGTTATGATATAAACTGCAGACGCCCTTCCTCCCCAACCCAATTATTTTAAGTTGTTCATTATGGATTTAAAACCAGAGATATTTTGAAAGTTACGGGTTAAACGCCGAAAGCTGGCGAAAGACTAAAATCCAATGAGCCTATGATATACAACATTGTTTATTAACAGAAAGGGGACATATATAAACGTTTTGGAATTCTATCAGATT
>NW_013817101.1:0-475 GCF_000517525.1 Limulus polyphemus
CTTTGGATTTAGTATTTAAATATACGTCGATATATATATATAGTCAATTTACGATATTTGCCAACAAGATTGATACACATCGTTTTCGTTTTTAACACAAATACGTTTTAATATACGCACAACAACCCAATATACAATAACAGTTATTACAAATAGTTACTATTCAGCAATGATTTATAAACAAAAAATCACAGACTTACAAGCAATATAAAGTCTTTCTTTTAATCTGGAACTTCCTTGATATCTTATCGAGGGTTCCCGATGAGCGAGTTAATTACGAGTTGATGTAAGTACGATTCGCTTAACGGAAAGCTAGCTAGCTTTGTTCTTCAATGATCACACGCCAGTGACGTTAGGTAATGTTTTCGTAAAAAATATTAATGTCCGTTGAAAATCCACTGAAGTTAAATAATTTGTAATGTTCAAACTTTGTAAAGGTTCCTGGTCAAATATCTGAAGTTTTCCGATTGGTAAG
>NW_013817102.1:0-230 GCF_000517525.1 Limulus polyphemus
GACAGGATTTATTATTGTTAAATCTAGTGTTTTCTTACTGACAGTACACATTATCGTTAAATCTTGTGTCTTCTTATTGACAGTGCACAGTATCGTTAAATCTTGTGTCTTCTTATTGACAGTACACAGTAACGTTAAATCTTGTGTCTTCTTATTGACAGGATTTATTATTTTAAATCTAGTGTTTTCTTACTGACAGTACACATTATCGTTGAATATTAGGATTTCTT
>NW_013817103.1:0-475 GCF_000517525.1 Limulus polyphemus
TGGATTGTAAGAGTAGTAACAGTGGGGGAGTATATGGATTGTAAGAGTAGTAAAAGTGGGGAAGTATATGGATTGTACGAGTAGTAACAGTGGGTAGTATATGGATTTTAAGAGTAGTAACAGTGGGGGAGTATATGGATTGTGAGAGTAGTGACAGTGGGGGAGTATATCAATTGTAAGAGTAGTAACAGTGGAGGAGTATATGGATTGTAAGAGTAGTAACAGTGGGGGAGTATATGGATTGTAAGAGTAGTAAAAGTGGGGGAGTATATGGATTGTAAGAGTAGTAACAGTGGGGGAGTATATGGATTGTAAGAGTAGTAAAAGTGGGGGAGTATATGGATTGTAAGAGTAGTAAAAGTGGGGGAGTATATGGATTGTAAGAGTAGTGACAGTGAGGGAGTATACGGATTTTAAGAGTAGTAACAGTGGGGGAGTATATGGATTGTGAGAGTAGTAATAGTGAGGGAGTATA
>NW_013817104.1:0-475 GCF_000517525.1 Limulus polyphemus
CGCTAAAGATGAGTATGGTGGTTATAAATTCTGTAACTAGAGTTACACCTAGGTGTTCATGGAGTAGTTGTACCAAGTAAGGCTACAGATGAGTATGGTGGTTATAAATACTGTAACTAGAGTTAACCCAGGTGTTCATGGAGTAGTTGTACCAAGTAAGGCTAAAGATGAGTATGGTGGTTATAAATTGTGTAACCAGAGTTAAACCTAAGTGTTCATGGAGTAGTTGTACCAAGTAAAACTAAAGATGAGTATGGTGGTTATAAATTCATTAACTAGAGTTAACCCAGTTGTTCATGGAGTAGTTGTACCAAGTAAGGCTAAAGATGAGTATGGTGGTTATAAATTGTGTAACCAGAGTTAAACCTAAGTGTTCATGGAGTAGTTGTACCAAGTAAAACTAAAGATGAGTATGGTGGTTATAAATTCTGTAACTAGAGTTACACCTAGGTGTTCATGGAGTAGTTGTACCAAG
>NW_013817105.1:0-472 GCF_000517525.1 Limulus polyphemus
AGCTAGCTAACCCCTGTAGTTCTCGCTAATCACACGCCGATTACAGGTCAAGTTTCACCAAAGACGTTAGGTAATGTTTTCGTAAAAGTACTAATATCCGATGTGAATCCACTAAAGTTGAATGATTTGTAATGGTTGAAATTTATAAACGTTTCTGGTCAATATATCTGAAATTCCCGATTAATAAGCGTTAATCACAGTTATAGCTTACGAAGTTCTTTTTAGCACACCAAGTATAGCAAACCGATAATAGATACTCTCCTTGGAGCGTCGCGTTCGTTATATTTATAGCCGTGGGAAAGTTTCTAGAAAATTCAGATTACGTAACAATACAATTTAAGTATTTACGTACTCACATATATTCTTGATTCTTACTCTCAAGAATCTTCTACAACTTTGGAGAATAGGCGGGAGTTTTGCAATACATATTTAACAGTATAAGCTATGTATGTTTCTAAATATACACTGAGTG
>NW_013817106.1:0-475 GCF_000517525.1 Limulus polyphemus
TGTTGAGGGACGCTAAAGTTTCGTCGGAACGAAGTTACGGAAAATTAACTAACGAATGAAGACGTAACAATATTTTATACACAGTACATTACAGCCATGATGGATTATATTTTACACACATAATCCATTACAGATATGATGTATTATATTGTATAGACATAATCCATTACAGCCATGATGTATTATATTTTATAGACATAGTCCATTACGGCCATGATGTATTATATTTTACACACACTAAACAACTGCATTGTTTGTCTCTACTACTGTGTGTGTCCTTTCATGTATTGTTAAGTTACAGTTACATAAATTTGTTCCCACAAACTGCCCAACTGTAAGGTTTCCCTCCTTGTATAATATGTTATTTAAGGTTATTCACTGTTTAACATTCCTTTCCACACATTACAAAACTGTACTGTTTATCACTAATATCTCTAGTGACAGAGTACATGGAATGAAGGTAGTCAACAATGCC
>NW_013817107.1:0-474 GCF_000517525.1 Limulus polyphemus
ATAATTTATGTTTATTTCTATAATTTTTTATGGTGATTGCGAGATCGTTCAGAAATTGATCACCGAAGACAATATATAAAATATAAAGTTTTCTCTTGGGAAACGTTTGGTAACTATTTGACCATTATAAAAATTTCGCATATGTAAGTTAAAAATTTTCTCATTCACAAAAGTATTTTTAATGTTAAGATGAAAATTACTTTGCCTGACAGATAGGCAAGATGTGAAAAAATTGCCCGCCCGATTTGTATATAAGAGCAATGTTATTATCTTCTCCTATTACTCGCGTTTCTCTGAGAAAATAACAAAAAGGAAAACCACTACTCAAGAGAATTACTTCTATATTTCATAATAGTTCCACTTTCCGTCACTATATGGCAGCACATATTGTTTTTGTGTAAACTACGACAGTTTGGGACTTTCACTTCACAAAAATGATATCTGACAAACCAATTTCGCTAAAAATAAGTAACT
>NW_013817108.1:0-476 GCF_000517525.1 Limulus polyphemus
CACTAAGCTCGATCTCCCAACAATCCAAACAGCTCCCCAAACCATCACGCTGAAACCACCATGCTTCACAGTTGGTTGCAATCTGTTGAGCCAAAACTCTTGGTGAGGCATTCTGCAGACCCATATCCTTGCACTGTCCAAAAATTGAGCGAATCTTGATTCGTCTGAGAACAATACAGTCTTCCAAAAGTCCAGAGGCTTGGTCATCATATCTCTTGCCCACTTCTTTCGTCTGACTATGTTGGCAGGTCTTAATAACGGCTTCTGTCTAGCTGCTCTGCAACGATAACCCAATCTGTGGAGAATCCGTTGAACAGACTTCGGGCTCATCCCACCAACTTTGGCCACTCCTGCAGTCCTTAATCTGGGATCCATTTCGATGCTCCTCTTGACAGCCCTTTTTGTCCTCTCCGATTGACCAGGATGACCCGGACGCTGCTCAGTTGTTTCCTTGCTGTGTTTCCTGAACTGCACGA
>NW_013817109.1:0-474 GCF_000517525.1 Limulus polyphemus
GAAGATATAAAGATACCGAAATCAATAGACAAATTGAAAAGGCTAACCACACTCAGCGGAAAACATCTTAAATCAAAGCAATATTAAACTTTCAAATAGAATTCCTCTTATTATTACCTGTCAGTTTAAACTCAGAAACGTTTCACGAATTCTGAAAAAAAAACTCAAAAAAATAACATTTTCATTTCCTTTAACTCAACGATCACCTTAAACAGATATTTTCTGACGTTCCTGTTGTCTCCTTCAGAAAAAGCAGAACTATAAAAGATATCCTTGCTCACACAAACGTGGGTCGTCCACGTAATAAGGTTGGTTTTCAAACCTGTAAGTTCATAGAAGAAACTTTGAAATATCCAAAGAAATCAGTTGTGAAACAAAAACCACCATTTATCTTATACAGTATAAAAATACAACCACCAATATGTAGGACATACACAAACAACTCTAAGAGAACTTTACAACAACCATAAAATC
>NW_013817110.1:0-475 GCF_000517525.1 Limulus polyphemus
GAAGGTACAAAATTAGGTTTTATTTATTTCAAGGATCCATCATTATCATCATTATTCTTAAAAAATTCTGTTAATCTTAATTTCCTAATAGATTTGTGTATATATTTTATAATTTTAAATTCCTTTGGTTTATTATTTGGTGTAAAGGTAAATCCTTTCTTTAAAAGTATAATTTCCTCTCCTGACAAATAATTTGAACTGAAATTCAATACTTTCAAGGCTTCTACTGGGGAAAATAGATGTCTTTCTTTCTTTATATTCTCTTCTGTTATTATATATATATAATATTTACTTTTATTCATTAAGTTCCTATTGCTTACATGTCTTTTTCTTCTGTATCTATTGTCTCTTCTTGTATTAAGTTCCCCTCTTCTTTCATCATCTTCGTATTTTCCAAAAGCTAAAATGTCTTTCTTCTCATATTTTCTTAGATTTTTATTGATTTTATTTTTCCTATTTCCATCTCTAAAATCCT
>NW_013817111.1:0-475 GCF_000517525.1 Limulus polyphemus
CTCAGGCAACTCTTCATAACGTGGGCGTCCTCTTAACAGATCCACTGGCAACCGAAATCTCCGACAAAACATCAGCTTTGCTGGAGTGTATTCAGTGGCTTCATGCTCTGCTGTCCTATAGGCCATCAACAGTGGAGGGAGTAAGACTTCCCAGTCATCTTGGCGGCTATTACAAAACTTTGCCAATTCCTGTCCCAGTGTCCAGTTGTAGTTTTCTACCATCACAGCTGATTTAAAGTTACGGCCTTGATCTGAATGCAGTTCATATGGCATGCCAAATCTGAAGAAGAAATCACTAATAGCCAAAGCTACAGTTGTAGCTTCCTGATTTGGTATTGCATATGCCTCAGGCCACTTGGTGAAATAATCCATCACCACACAAATGTACTTGTTTCCAGCACGGGTTTGAGGCAAAGAACCAACAATGTCAATGGCTACTCTTTCCATTGGTGCGCCAACTTGATATAACTTCATT
>NW_013817112.1:0-486 GCF_000517525.1 Limulus polyphemus
TATTTTTTCTTAATTTTTCTCCGTCTATTCAGAAATAACTGAACATTCAAGTATTTTTTCTTAATTGTTTCTTAATATATTGAGAGATCACTGAACTTCCAAGTATCTTTTCTACATGTATTGAGAAATAACTGAACTTCAGAGTATTTTTTAAATTTTTGCTCCATCTATTGAGATATAACTGAACTTCCAAGTATTTTTCCTTATTATTTGTTTCTACATCTATTGAGAGATAACTGAACTTCCATATATTTTTCTCCATCTATTGAGAGACAACTGAACTTTCAAGTATTTTCCTTATTATTTATTTCTCCATCTATTGAGAGATAAGAGAACTTCCAAGTATTTTTCTCCATCTCTTGAGATATAACTGAACTTACTAGTAGTTTTCTTAATTTTTTGCTCCATCTATTGAGAGGTAACTGAACTTCCAAGTATTTTTCCTGATTATTTGTTTTCCATCTATTGAGAGGTAACTGAACTTCC
>NW_013817113.1:0-510 GCF_000517525.1 Limulus polyphemus
GGTATGTATTTAATGTGTTTTTGTATCTAATTTGGTACTGGCACGGGTTGTTGAAAGTCTTTAATATGTTGTTGTATGTACCCAGATATTGGCAGGAGTTGTTGTAAGTATTTTATTTGTTTTTGTATCTAACCTGGTACTGGCACGGGTTTTTGAAAGTCTTGAATGTGTTGTTGTATCTGACTTGATACTGGCAGGAGTTGTTGTAAGTATTTTATGTGTTTTTGTATCTAACCTTTGACTGGCACGGGTTGTTGAAAGTCTTTAATGTTTTGTTGTATCTATCGTTGTACTGGCAGGAGTTGTTATAAGTCTGTATTGTTTTGATGTTTATAGCTTTGAACGGGCAGGGGTTGTTGAAAGTCTTGAATGTGTTGTTGTATCTGACTTGATACTTGCAGGAGTTGTTGTAAGTATTTTATGTGTTTTTGTATCTAACCTGGTACTGGCACGTGTTTTTAAATGTCTTTAATGTCCTGCCTGTACCAGGTTAGATACAACAACTTAGTT
>NW_013817114.1:0-475 GCF_000517525.1 Limulus polyphemus
CCACTACTGGTCTCCTTGAGGCTGACTTGTTGGTAATATTCCTCCTACACTGGCTCCTCAAATGTCCGTGCTTCCCACAGTTCCAACAACTTTTCTGGATACCAGCCTTTCCTGCTGTGGCATCTCCCCTGTGCTGAAGTTGCCAGCATTGAGCTCTCTTGTGCCCCAGTTTATTACAGTGCCAGCAAAGTCTCTCAAACCTCTCTGAAGGCAGACCTTTTCTGGCCTTGAATCCAGATGACTGTACCAACCTCGGTACCTCTGTGCTGAACTTAATGTAGGATTCAAATTCGAGAGCTCTGGCCATTGCATCCTGCATGGTAGAGGGATGTGCTTGCTTCACTTGTATCTTAAGTTCTGGACTGTCCAAGGCATCTACGAACTGATCCCTCAGCAACAACTTGAGGAGATCGGGTGGTGCAGTTGGGTAGGCCTTGTGTGCCATGCTCTCCAAGTCCTGTGCCAGATCTTGCAG
>NW_013817115.1:0-320 GCF_000517525.1 Limulus polyphemus
TACTGTCAATAAGAAGACACAAGATTTAACGATACTGTGTACTGTCAATAAGAAGACAAAAGATTTAAAGATACTGTGTACTTTCAATAAGAAGATACAAGATTGAACGATACTGTGTACTGGCAATAAGAAAACACAAGATTTAACGATACTGTGTACTGTCAATAAGAAGACACAAGATTTAACGATACTGTGTACTTCAATAAGAAGACTACAAGATTTAACAATACTGTGTACTGTCAATAAGAAGACAAAAGATTTAAAGATACTGTGTACTGTCAAAAAGAAGACAAAAGATTTAAATATACTGTGTACTTTCA
>NW_013817116.1:0-475 GCF_000517525.1 Limulus polyphemus
TATGCTTGGGTCCCCTTTTAGCACAACATGTACTGTATGTTCTGCACCATTCTTCCACATCTTGTCTCATGCCTATCCAGCAAAATCTCTGTTGTAGGTGACTCAATGTTTTCTTAATTCCGAGATGTCCTCCTGTAAACTATAATGGGATTGACGCAGCACAACTTCCCGTAAGTTTCTCGGTATAACTGTTTGCCAAGTCGTCACTTTCCCATCTCCAGACAAGAATAGCATCTTCAAGCTTCAAATGGTCCCATTGTGCCCAATAGTTCTTTGTCACAGGGCTTAGACTAGACACCTTCTCTCAAGCAGGGCACAAAATACTTGCTTTTAGAAAATCAATTATTGACTTCAAATCTTGGTCTTTCTCCTGTTCTGCGTTGATATCTGTATCTGGTTCCATTTCACCATCATCATCTCCTTCAGTCACTTTGACTTCAGCTTGATGACACCTAGTTAGTTCAACCTGTCTTTT
>NW_013817117.1:0-806 GCF_000517525.1 Limulus polyphemus
GTGAACAAGACTTCTACATTTCTTAGATTAATATCGCAAACCCCAGTTTCTGAAGCATAACATTTTTATTTACATTAAAATTAAGATACAAAGACCTGCCATCCACTTACAACTAAAAGTATACAGACAATTGTCCTTATTACTGAAATAAAGTATATTCTCTACATAAATTAAATAATAACACTTAAAATTAAACTAAGTTTCTAAATTAATAAACTATTTACTTACACAATTTCTTCAGATCCTACGACGTTTCACTCTTCCGTATTTTGAAGATATCCTTTATACATGGTTTTATTTTAAGTAGTAGAGGTGGTGCAGATGATACGAGTTGACGTTTTTTTTAAACTTACCTTTTATACAGATTGATTTTTCCGCTGTAGTATGCAGTAATTACGCCATTAGACTTCTTTGATTAAAACCAAGTACCGATTACACTTTAACAAGTGTTGTCATTAATTTGATTTTGCGCTGTTCTTTTATTTGCCTTCTCTCCCAATGTGGGTATTTCTGCGTCGCACTATTACAATAGTGTAATTGAATTAAAATAATCAAATCTTGGATTGGGGATTTACTAATTTTGTTGTTAGAATAACATTAAAATTTAATAATTGAATCTTAATATGATGTTTTTAATTTATTTATAATTTTAAATTAATTTTATTTGTATAATAATGTTTTTATTTCAAAATGAATTTGTATTTGTGCAAATTTTATTAATTAATTTTTGTAATATTTGACGATTAGACATTTGCAATAAATGACAACTTTTGATTTCTCATTTATTTATTTGCAAGAAACGTACA
>NW_013817118.1:0-475 GCF_000517525.1 Limulus polyphemus
TGTAAGGGGCTTGCCATTGTCTGGGGCTGATTAAGTCGATGGTCAATGTATCCTCCTTGTGTAGCAGACAATAAATCGTTCTTTAACGTATCTAATTCGCTATTAAATTTACTAATGTTTTCCATTTGTACTTCTTGTTTCCTTTCTTGTTTTTGTATTGCTGCCATCAAGTCTGCTAAGCTGTAGTTTGATTTTCCGCCTCTCGTTTCCATTTTTCTTCTTCTTCTTTTTTTTTTATCCCACTCTCTGACACCAATTTGTTACGTCTCCGTTTGTTAATTAACTTTCCGTAACTTCGTTTCAACGAAACTTTAACGACACAAGTCTTTACTTAATAAAACTGGTTTATTCTTTCCGAATATAACTCTGCGATACACTTAATCTCAATACTCGCGCTAAAACAACACTGTAACGAACGAACGTTAACTTCAACAATACCCTGTGACTGCAGTTCAATTACTCAATATCTACACAC
>NW_013817119.1:0-475 GCF_000517525.1 Limulus polyphemus
TTCCAGCCCTCCAACGATTCTCTACAAGCCTTTTTATATGTGACAGGCTTAAACTACCTGACGAAAGGCTTTGACCGGAAACGTTGCTAATAATAATTAAGTTTTTGTTACAGACATGTATTTTACCAATTTTAAAACTTTTTCAAAAACGGTAAGTAAGACTAATTCCAACAATAATATATTCAATATTTTTAAAGTTAAGCACAAAGCTACACGATGGACTACCTGTGCTCTGCTCGATATATTTCAATTCGTCAGTGTGTCCATTGCAAAGTTCAACTCATTTGGGAAGAAAATGATATATTTACAAATAAATATACAAACCTGTATCGTCATGTATTAAAACTTGAATTTACAAATTGGAACGAAATAACAATAATGATAATACTGATTTGAACACACAACAATATGTGTTTCTCGGTTGATAATACTTCTACCAATATCACCAAAATGAAAAAAATTAAACTTGTAAACA
>NW_013817120.1:0-488 GCF_000517525.1 Limulus polyphemus
CATCCAGGATGTTTACAACATAAGTCCTCAAAAATATAACATATTAAGAAATCCCAATTATGCAAATTAAACATTTTGGTTTAAATATTCCTTAAAATGGATTTTCATTTGGATATTTGTTTCAGCTCTAACAGTCATAAAATGTAACTAGATAAAAGTTGTATGTTAAGTGGACATGAAACTGAATGAAATAGAAATAGAAAACTTTAAGTAAACCGTAGCATAATATTACAACTGCAGTGCTAAGTAACTTTCAGTTCCATCGTGAAAAGCTTGAGCTGCTCTGTCTAAGTATTAAGGAAAAGTTACTTAATTCAGATATCTCAAATTATTAGGAAACCAGAAAGGCTGTCTTCATAAATGAATGGAGTCACTATCAGTTGTGGATTGACAGAATTTGTAATAGACAAACATTAATGGAAGTATGAATGGAGTCACTATCAGTTGTGGATTGACAGAATTTGTAACAGACCAAACATTACTGGAAA
>NW_013817121.1:0-523 GCF_000517525.1 Limulus polyphemus
GAGCTTCCTTCCTAAGTACTATGGTTTTAAACGCATTATTAACTCTACTAAGAAAAGATAACTCACATTCACTCTCACGAGTAAACTTAATATTAGTATTTTAAGATACTAAACCAGTTCAACCATTATTTGTATAAATCCAGTAAATGTATCATCAACATACCTGACAAAAGAAAATCATAATTCTAGATTAATCGTATTTTTTTACCTTATAATCAAGCATTTTCATAAAGATGTTAGCTAAAATATGTGTTAATGGACTGCCTTTAGATATTCTCTCAATCTGATCGTAAAATTCTCCATTAAATTGTAACGTGTTTAAAACATCTGTAGAAAGTTGTGTTATTGGATTTTCATCTTGACAAGGCAAGAAAGAGCACACTCAATAGATTCACTGATTTATACTTGTGTAAGTAATGAAACAACACCAGAAATAACAACAAGAAAACAAACTACAAGTGTGAATGTACCCAATACATGTTCTGTATTTTGTATAACACACTCTCACTTTTATACACAAGAT
>NW_013817122.1:0-476 GCF_000517525.1 Limulus polyphemus
ACTCGCCCTTTCAGCCGTGGGGGCATTATAATATGACGGTCAATCTCACTATTCGTTGGTAAAAGAGTAGCCCAAGAGTTTAATAGCTACCCTCCCTCTAGTCCAGTCGTTCCCAATCTGGGATCCATGGGGGGGGGATAATAATAAAAGGGGTCATTGGTGGTAAAACGTTTGGGAACCACTGTTCTAATCTAGCATTGCTAGATTAGAGACGGCTAGCATAGATAGCCCTCGTGTAGCTTTGCGCGAAATTCAAATCAAACCGAATAGCGGGATTTGATCGTCACACTTAAGAGCGCACCCACGGCGCCAAAGTGTAGATCCCATTTTTTGCGGTGATGGATCGTGAGCTATCATGGGTCAAGGGGGCCTTCTTCAACACGTCTTGATAAGGACACTGATAAAGCTTATTCTAGAAATGTTATGCCGAAGTGTTGAATAACAAAACTATATTCATTGATTATCAAAACGTTTTG
>NW_013817123.1:0-473 GCF_000517525.1 Limulus polyphemus
TTGATGCATTGTTTTCAGGATGTTTACCGATAAGAAAAGTGGGTTAATGCATTGTTTTCAGGATGTTTACTGGTAGGAGAATGGGTTGATGCACTGTTTTCGGGATATTTATTGATAGAAGAATGGGTTTAAATAGTGTGGCCAAGACCTTTATTGATGGAAGGATGAGATACTTTGGTCAGACTTCCCAACTGTTTAAAAATTGTTCTAAGGCTTTAGTAAGTGGCTAGGTTGTTTTATTTTTTACTCCTCCTACACAAAGTGTACATGTTGTGTAATTGTACTCCTACACAAAGTGTAGATGTTGTGTAATTGTACTCCTACACAAAGTGTAGATGTTGTGTAATTGTCCTCCTACACATTCATCAGTTTCAATATTTATGATCCTTATAGGATATCTCTACATAACCAAAATTGTGAGAATGTATAATCAAAATACATGTGGCGTCATCTGTTGGTGCTATTCTGAATTC
>NW_013817124.1:0-462 GCF_000517525.1 Limulus polyphemus
GCCCTAGTGTAGCTTTGCGCGAAATTCCAAACAAACAAACAATTAATGACTTTTGTCGAATAAGTGTGGCAAACACGTTTTTTAGTGTGTGTGTGTTTTTTCGCGAAAGACAAATTATCGCTTTATTTTCAGAAAATTTAAAATCTGGTATTCCTCCATAATTTATTGTTGAACGTTTTACGTCTGTTTCTTTATTTCTTTCTTTTTTTGTAAAATTGTAACCTGATAAAGTTGAAAATAATCGTCATGTGCACTTTAAGAAAAGTAATTGTGATAAATAATCATGGTTAATATCGAACATGGCAAATAGAGTTGGTATAAAAATAACTGTCTCATTTTGTTGAAATTGATTTGCAGTAAGTGATTAAAGATAGCTTTTATATGCGGAAACATCTGTTAGCTGAGTTCTTGCACAGATCTTAAAATATAACGTTGGCAAAAGGAAACAAGGGCACATGTAGA
>NW_013817125.1:0-475 GCF_000517525.1 Limulus polyphemus
ATTGAAGACCAATGCACATTAGGGTTGGACTACTTACTAACAAGGAAGTGTATAACAACAGAGGCCAAATTCCAGTAAGTGTTAAAAGAGAGGTTGAACTAACCAGGTGTCATCAAGCTGAAGTCAAAGTGACTGAGGAATTGAGAATGGTGAAATGGAACCAGGTATAGATATTAACTCAGAGCAGGAGAAAGACCAAGATTTGAAGACAATAATTGATTTTCTAAAAGCAAGTGTTTTGCGCCCTGCTTGGGAGATGGTGTCTAGTCTATGTCTTGTGACAAAGAACTATTGGGCACAATTGGACCAGTTCAAGTTTGAAGATGGTATTCTTCTCCGGAGATGGGAAACTGCAGATGGGAAAGTGACGACCTGGCAAACGGTTATACTGAGAAAGTTACGGGAAGTTGTGCTGCGTCAATCCCACGATACTTTAACAGGAGGACATCTCGGAGTTAAGAAAACATTGAGTCAC
>NW_013817126.1:0-475 GCF_000517525.1 Limulus polyphemus
TACTGCTATCTTATACCCTTCATCAATGGCAGATACTTTAGGTTTGTGTTGGCATAAAACATAAATGATTCTTGTGGGATCCAAAATGTGCAAGTCAAATTAGTTAAATAACTAATAACTTGAAGCTGTTATTGTTATATCAAAACAATATAGCAACAGAATGGAGACTAAAAAGGAATAGAAATACCAAACTAATATTAAAAGCTTAAAATTAGTAACAGTACAAAGCTGACTGTAAAGTCTCAAGTCTAAAATTATTTTAAAGTCGATTTACAACTCTCGTTCAATGAAGGAGGTAAAGTTTGACTGGATCACTGAAGTCAAACGTCCCATCCTCCTTAATAAATCCGTCACAGCGTTTTAGGAGTGCATTAAATAGGATATATACATGTATATAAACATAGCAACGTTATTGAGAGATCATTTAACAGGAAGATTTATCAATAAAAGAAGAAAAAAAAATAAGTAACTACGT
>NW_013817127.1:0-475 GCF_000517525.1 Limulus polyphemus
ATAATTCACTAACTTCTCATTCACTGATTACTCGTACTTAGAAACCATGTACCCTTATCTAGATATTAGTCGAAGTTTCTATATCCTTACATAATCATCACGATTTCCTTCTAAAAAACATTTAAAATATAGCTTAAAGCATATATATTTATATATAGTAAAAATATGGAACACGTTAGTTTCCATGTACAATAATATTTACTATCAGAAATGCCGCCCTACTAATCGTAGTATTCATACCTCATAGAAACAAATTTAGAAAAGTGAACATTTTCAAAAAAGGGAAAAGTGTTCAGATTGTACTCTTTAATCATACGCAACTCATTGCATCAAAATGATTCAATGTACAGAGCTCAAACTTGTTATAAACTTTACTGATATAAACTGTAATGTTTTTATATATTAAAAGTGGTACCGAATATTTTTTAAGAACTCCAGTTTCTCAGTACTACATTCAACCATTACATCAATAAAG
>NW_013817128.1:0-922 GCF_000517525.1 Limulus polyphemus
ATCCATGGTGCTTCTGAATGTAAAGTAAAGTGAGTAGCATCCATGGTGCTTCTGAATGTAAGAAAAGTGAGTAGCATCCATGGTGCATCTGAATGTAAAGAAAAGTGAGTAGCATCCATGGTGCATCTGAATGTAAAGAAAAGCGAGTAGCATCCATGGTGCATCTGAATGTGAAGAAAAGCAAGTAGCATCCATGGTGCTTCTGAATGTAAAGTAAAAGTGAGTAGCATCCATGGTGCTTCTGAATGTAAAGAAAAGCGAGTAACATACATGGTGCTTCTGAATGTAAAGAAAAGTGAGTAGCATCCATGGTGCTTCTGAATGTAAAAGAAAAGTGAGTAGCATACATGATGCTTCTGAATGTAAAGAAAAGTGAGTAGCATACATGGTGCATCTGAATGTGAAGAAAAGCGAGTAGCATCCATGGTTCTTCTGAATGTAAAGAAAAGTGAGTAGCATACATGGTGCATCTGAATGTAACGTGAGTAGCATCCATGGTGCTTCTGAATGTAAAGAAAAGCGAGTAGCATCCATGGTGCATCTGAATGTAAAGAAAACCGAGTAGCATCCATGGTGCATCTGAATGTGAAGAAAAGCGAGTAGCATACATGGTGCTTCTGAATGTAAAGAAAAGTGAGTAGCATCCATGGTGCTTCTGAATGTGAAGAAAAGCGAGTAGCATCCATGGTGCTCTGAATGTAACGTGAGTAGCATACATGGTGCTTCTGAATGTAAAGAAAAGCAAGTAGCATCCATGGTGCATCTGAATGTAGAAGAAAAGCAAGTAGCATCCATGGTGCATCTGAATGTAAAGAAAAGCGAGTAGCATACATGGTGCTTCTGAATGTAAAGAAAAGCAAGTAGCATCCATGGTGCTTCTGAATGTAAAGAAAAGTGAGTAGCATCCATGGTGCATCTGAAT
>NW_013817129.1:0-475 GCF_000517525.1 Limulus polyphemus
GATTTCTAGTTACTAGAGGGTCCTAAATTGATGATTCTTCACCAAATTACGTATGTAGGTACACTTTAACGTTGCGTAGTAATATGCAGAGTTTGACCTCCCTACTTTTTGTTTTAAAGGAGTTATGGAACGTTTTGCGTTTTGTACCAGTACTTCGTTCCATTTGGATGGATCTTCTCGAAATTTTTTCAAGAACTTTCATTGCATACTTGCGTATTTACATGCAAAATTCTAGCCTTCTATTATCATATTTGCGACTTTTGTGGTCGTTTTATGTTACTCTTTTATTGGCTTTTCTGAAAGCGTATGTGTACTGTAGTGAAGCTTTTGGTTACTGATTGTTTTTCGATTTCCTTTTGCCAGAGGGTCCTAAATTGATGATTCTTCACCAAATTTGGTATGTAGGTACACTTTAACGTTGCGTAGTAATATGCCGAGTTTTACCTTCCTACTCTTTGTTTTTCGGGAGTTATGG
>NW_013817130.1:0-475 GCF_000517525.1 Limulus polyphemus
TAATAACATGCAAAAAGTAGACAAATTTGCTTACTTCTAAAATTTTCCTGGCTTTCTTACTATGCGACAAGAGCCATTAGAAATTCATCCAAGCTAGTTGTTAACTTTCCCACAGGAACATTGTTGCTACTCAGAGTGACATTGACGGTTATCTTTCCAGAACACAATGTTATACAATACACCATTTGATAGATGAAAACCTTGACTTTTCTATTGGTTATAAATAATAGATAATGAAACTTAAGAGAGAACTATCAACTAATTGTGAAAGAGAGGATGTGACAGGTGGGTGTGGTAGGAGGGGTCTGATTTTCTCTTTGATAGCTCTGTAACAAAAGAAAATTGAAGGCCATAAAAATTATGGTCTGTTTGAGCAATAACGATTTTATAGAGAGCATTTTATGTCTAATTTTGTACATTTTTGAGGGGTGGTGAATAAAATAGGGATATGACATGCTAAGACAAAATTTGTCAT
>NW_013817131.1:0-474 GCF_000517525.1 Limulus polyphemus
TTCATTCAAACTTCTGGACTTTTTTCGTCAAATCATGTAGTGGAGCAGCTATAGTTGCAAAGTCCTTCACAAACTTCCGGTAATAAGTACAGAATCCCAAGAAACTTCTTAACTCTCCCACATTGTCTAGTGTTGGCTAGTCACGCACTGCTTTCACCTTATCCGGATCAGTTTGCACACCATTCTCACTTAAAATGTGGCCTGAGTAAAGCACCTCTTTCTGAAACAAATAACATTTCTTGGGATGGAGTTTGAGGTTTGCTGCTTGCAAACGCTTGAATACTTCCTCCAGCCTGGACATTTCCTCCTCAAAAGTTGTTGCAAATACAGTGACATCGTCCAGGTATACTAGGCTATCCTCCATTGTAGGCCTTCCAATACTCGTTCCATCAGCCTCTCAAATGTTGCTGGAGCATTAGTGAGCCCGAATGGCATCACTCGGTATTGCCAGAGACCTTGGCCAATAAATAAATA
>NW_013817132.1:0-475 GCF_000517525.1 Limulus polyphemus
TTCCGAGATGTCCTCCTCTTAAGCTATCATGGGATTGACGCAGCACAACTTCCCGTAACTTTATCGGTATAACCGTTTGCCAAGTCGTCAATTTCCCATCTCCGGAGAAGAATACCATCTTCAAGCTTTAACTGGTCCCATTTTGCCCAATAGTGCTTTGTCACAGGGCTTAGACTAGACACCCTCTCCCAAGCAGGGTGCGAAACACTTGCTTTTAAAAAATCAATCATTGGCTTCAAATCTTAGTCTTTCTCCTGTTCTGCTTTGATGTCTATATTTGGTTCCACTTCACCATCATCAGCTCTTTCAGTCGGCTTAATTTCAGCTTGATGGCACCTAATTAGTTCAACCTCTCTCTTAACAGTTACCGGAACTTGGCCTTTGTTGTTCCCAAACGTCATTTTATCAAAATCAATTACAAAGTTCCTCGGTAGTAGATAGTCCAATCCTAATAGGCATTTGTCTTCAATGTCAG
>NW_013817133.1:0-475 GCF_000517525.1 Limulus polyphemus
TAAGCCATACATTCTGCGCTTCATCCCCCACTATACTGGTACAGATATGTCGATGACACTTTTGCTGGTTTCAACTCTACAGAACACACACTAACTTTCTTTAAACACATCCCAACATCAAATTTACCATAGAACACGAAAACAATAAACAGTTATCTTTTCTTAACCTCAGAATTATTAGAACTGACACTGAGTTTAAAACAAAAACTCATCGCAAAAACACACACACACTGGTCTCTACATCCCCTGGAATTCCGCTCATGACACCACACAAAAAATCAATACACTTAAAAACCTCATAAACACAGCCACAAGACTCTGTTCAACTGACTACATAAATGAAGAAATTAACCACATAAAGCACTCATTTATTCACACCAATAAATTCCCACCAGCTATAGTTGAAAAGCTCTCCAACATTCCCCACGATAAAACTCAGCTCACGAACAAAATTGACACTAACAAATCCAACAAC
>NW_013817134.1:0-474 GCF_000517525.1 Limulus polyphemus
CAGTACGAAGGAAGCCACAGGAATTCGATGGGAAGGCACTGTGGGAAGCATATAGAGCACAATTTGAGCTACTGGCAGAAATGAGTGGCTGAACAGAGGAGCACAAAGCAGTATATCTGGCAACGAGCTTGAAGGGACAACCACTGGAAATACTTGGACAGTTGTCAGCAGATGACAGACACAACTATAGAGCACTGGTGTCGGCTCTAGAACTCAGGTACGGAACCCAAAATCAATCAGAAGTCTACAGGGCTAAGTTTAGGATGAGAATCCGTGCTAAAGAGATGGCACATAAGGCCTACCCAACTGCACCACCCGATCTCCTCAAGTTGTTGCTAACGGATCAGTTTGTAGATGCCTTGGACAGTCCACAACTGAAGATGCAAGTAAAGCAAGCACACCCCTCTACTATGCAGGATGCAATGGCCAGAGCTCTTGAATTTGAATCCTACATTAAGTCTAGCACAGAGGTAC
>NW_013817136.1:0-474 GCF_000517525.1 Limulus polyphemus
GTCTCACCAACAGTGTTATAATTCTACCAAGGACTCTCAGGGTTGAAATAAATCCAACCAACAGTGTTATTATTCTACCAAGGACACTTACGGTTGAAATAAATCCCACCAACAGTGTTATTATTCTACTAAGGACGCTTACGGTTGAAATAAATCCCACCAACCGTGTTATTATTCTACCAAGGCCTCTGAGGATTGAAATAACTCCCATCAACAGTGTTATTATTCTACCAAGGACTCCCAGGGTTGAAATAAATCTCACCAACAGTGTTATTATTCTACCAAGGACTCTCAGGGTTGAAATAACTCCCACCAACCGTGTTGTTATTCTACCAAGGACTCCCAGGGTTGAAATAAATCTCACCAACAGTGTTATTATTCTACCAGGGACTCTCAAGGTTGAAATAACTTCCACCAACAATGTTATTATTCTACCAAGGACACTTACAGTTGAAATAAATACCACCAACAGTG
>NW_013817137.1:0-868 GCF_000517525.1 Limulus polyphemus
AAAAATTATAAAAATATAGTGTAAGAAAGACTAAAAATACCGCGATCAAAGTCGAAAATATCTAGTCTAACAAGGCCTAAAAAGACAGTTATGAAAGTCGACAAAATCGAGTGGACGAAAACTAAAAACGCGTTTTAAAAGTCAGAAAAATCTAGTGGAAAACTGACTAAAAGGACCCTTTCAATGTCAACAAAATCTGGAGGAAAGAAGACTAAAAGACTGTTTATAACAGTCGAAAAAATATAGTGGAAAACCGACTAAAAGGACCCTTATCAATGTCAACAAAAATTCCACTAGAAAACCTTCTTAAACTATATTTTGTCGACTGTTATATCGGTCTTTTAATCTTCCAAAAATACCATTATGAAAGTCATTAAAACATAGCGTAAGAAACACTAAAAATACCTCCATCAAAGTCGAAAATATCTAGTCTAAGAAGGCCTAAAAAGACAGTTATGAAAGTCGACCAAATCGAGTGGAAGAAAACTAATAACACGTTTTCAAAGTAAACAAAATCTAGTGGAAAACTGACTAAAAGGACCCTTATCAATGTCAACGAAATCTGGAGGAAGGAATACTAAAAGACCGTTTATAACAGTCGACAAAATATAGTGGAAAACTGACGAAAACGACCCATATCAATGTCAACAAAATCTAGTGGAAGGAAAACTAAAAGACCTTTATAACAGTCGACAAAATATAGTTTAAGAAGGATTAAAAATACCATTATGAAAGTCATTAAAATATAGTGTAAGAAAGACTAAAAATACCGCTATCAAAGTCAAAAATAACTAATCTAAGAAGGCCTAAAAATGTCAGTTATGAAAGTCGACAAAATCGAGTGGAAGAAAACTAAAAACACGTTTTC
>NW_013817138.1:0-475 GCF_000517525.1 Limulus polyphemus
TAAATAATTCATGGGATTATTAGCAAGTAACATGATATACCTAAACATTTCATGGAATTATTACCAAGCACCATGATATACCTAAATATTTCATGGAATTATTACCGAGTAACATGATATACCTAAATAGTTCATAGAATTATTACCAAGTAACATGATATACCTAAATTGTTCATGGAATTATTACCAAGTAACATGATATACCTAAATATTTCATGGAATTATTACCAAGTAACATGATATACCTAAATAGTACTGTGTGTGGTAAGTTTTGCCTGTGTGTAGAATGGATGTTAAGTTTTTGATTATTACCAAGTAGCAAAGTGGATTGGAATCAGACACTTCATTTGTGCAGTTATGGACAAAAAAAAGAAAGCCTAGAGCAGGCCCTGCTATTTCCTAGTTACATAACAACTAATAAGAATAGTCTTGAGGGTTTTAATGTAAATTTGCCTCTGGTGAAATGTTTTTCCGA
>NW_013817139.1:0-1478 GCF_000517525.1 Limulus polyphemus
CAATAGTTTCTGTTTGTTTGTTTCTAGCTAAGCACAAAGCTACACAATGACATAGACTATCTGTTTCTACCTCGGGTATCGAAACCGGGTTTTCAGGTTATAAGCTTCCAGACTTACCGTTGTGTCACTGTGGTCTTAACACCAATAGTTTCTGTTTGTTTGTTTCTAGCTAAGCACAAAGCTACACAATGGGCCATCCGTGCCCACCAAGGGTATCGAAACCTGTTAATGGTTTTAACAATATTTGATATTTTGTAATCATCGTGAAATATAAACATTATAAGTTTAATTGTTTTTACAATCTACTAGCTCCAGGATTCTTTTTCTAAATGTTAATATTTACAAATTTTCACGACAGAGTTGATTTTCTTCGGTGTCCACTAAAATCACCCACTTAACATTAAGAATCGACTTTAGATACCCGTGGTGGGCACAGAACAGATAGCCCATTGTGTAGCTTTGTGCTTAATAACAAACAAACGTCACAGTTAAATAACTTGAAGGAAGTTGACCTGGCTCTGTTAATACGTCACTTTTCAATTCAGTCACGAGATTGAATAACTTGTAGACTAGTATATTCAGTAAAATATCCACTTCACTGTCAATTGAAAAGTGACGTATTGTTAACTTCGATATGTTAAAAGGACTGTTAACTTCGATATCTTAAAAGGACTGTTAACTTCGGTATGTTAAAAGGACTGTTAACTTCGTTATGTTAAAAGGACTGTTAACTTCGATATGTTAAAAGGACTGTTAACTTCGGTATGTTAAAAGGACTCTTAACTTCGATATGTTAAAAGGACTGTTAACTTCGATATGTTAAAAGGACTGTTAACTTCGCTGTATTAAAGGGACTGTTAACTTTGAATCAGTTTTTGTTGTAACGTCCCTATATTTCATAATCCTCCTATATATGATTAACCACGTTTAAAATCTGTGTGTGCAGTCAAAAATAAAACTGTGAAGTGGATATTTTACTGAATATACTAGTTTACAGGTTATTCAATCTCGTGACTGAATTGAAAAGTGGCGTATTAACAATGAAGTGGATATTTTACTGAATATACTAGTCTACGGGTTATTCAATCTCGTGTCTGAGTCCTTTTAAGATATCGAAGTTAACAATCCTTTTAACATATCGAAGTTAAGAGTCCTTTTAATACAGCGAAGTTAACAATCCTTTTAACATATCGAAGTTAACAGTCCTTTTAACATATCGAAGTTAAGAGTCCTTTTAACATACCGAAGTTAACAGTCCTTTTAACATACCGAAGTTAACAGTCCTTTTAACATAGCGAAGTTAACAATCCTTTTAACATATCGAAGTTAACAGTCCTTTTAACATATCGAAGTTAACAGTCCTTTTAATATACCAAAGTTAACAGTCCTTTTAACATATCGAAGTTAAGAGTCCTTTTAATATACCAAAGTTAACAGTCCTTTTAACATAGCGAAGTTAACAATCCTTTTAACATATC
>NW_013817140.1:0-473 GCF_000517525.1 Limulus polyphemus
GTTGTTCAAGTAAACACATTTTAACTTTTGGAAAGCTGTTCAAGTAAACTCATTTTAACTTTTGGAAAGCTGTTCAAGTAAACACATTTAACTTTTGGAAAGTTGTTCAAGTAAACACATTTTAACTTTTGGAAAGTTGTTCAAGTAAACACATTTTAACTTTTGGAAAGTTGTTCAAGTAAACTCATTTTAACTTTTGGAAAGTTGTTCAAGTAAACTCATTTTAACTTTTGGAACGTTGTTCAAGTAAACACATTTAACTTTTGGAAAGCTGTTCAAGTAAACACAATTTAACTTTTGGAAAGTTGTTCAAGTAAACACATTTTAACTTTTGGAAAGCTGTTCAAGTAAACACATTTTAATTTTTGGAAAGTTGTTCAAGTAAACACATTTTAACTTTTGGAAAGTTGTTCAAATAAACACATTTTAACTTTTGGAAAGCTGTTCAAGTAAACTCATTTTAACTTTTGGAA
>NW_013817141.1:0-613 GCF_000517525.1 Limulus polyphemus
GTGTTGATCACCTTTGTTCCCCTTTGTAAGTTCTCAGTTCATATAAAACAACAGTAAGTACCAGACAAGAGTTGATCACCTTTTGTTCCCCTTTGTAAGTTCTCAGTTCATATAATACAACAGTAAAGTCCCAGACAAGAGCTGATCACCTTTTGTTCCCCTTTGTAAGTTCTCAGTTCATATAAAACAACAGTAAATACCAGACAAGAGTTGATCACCTTTTGTTCTCCTTTGTAAGTTCTCAGTTCATATAAAACAACAGTAAGTCCCAGACAAAGGTTGATCTCCTTTTGTTCCCCTTTGTAAGTTCTCAGTTCACATAAATAAAACAGTAAGTTACAGCTAAGACAACTTTTGATTACAATTCGCTTTGTTTAATTTATACAAAACCATAAATATATAATTAACTATATTAGGTAACTTGGCTCACTGTTAGGGTTTTAAAGCCCAACTCATTATCATTGAAAGTTTTTATTCCAACTTACTCCCAAATGGTTGTGAATCCTCTGAAGTGTCTCCTCATCAGATGGCATGGTGTCATAATCTGCCAGTTGCAGTTCCAACTGACTGACAATATGATTTGTTTCATCTATTTCATTAAGAGCAATCTCCA
>NW_013817142.1:0-476 GCF_000517525.1 Limulus polyphemus
TCATGGGATTGATGCAGCACAACTTCCCGTAATTTCCTCGGTATAACCGTTTGCCAGGTCGTCACTTTTCAATCTGCAGTTTCCCATCTTCAGAGAAGAATACCATCTTCAAGCTTCAACTGGTCCCATTATGCCCAATAGTTCTTTGTAACAGGGCTTAAGCTAGACACCTTCTCCCAAGCAAGGTGCAAAACACTTGCATTTAGAAAATCAATTATTGGCTTCAAATCTTGGTCTTTCTCCTGTTCTAATTTAATATCTCTACCTGGATCCACTTCATCATCATCAATTCCTTCAGTCACTTTGACTTCAACTTGATGACACCTGGTTAGCTCGACCTCTCTTTTGCAGCAATGTCTGCAGTCATTTTAGCAGGGTCTTCGGCTCAGTCCATCGGCATTTCCATGATATTTTCCTTCTCTGTATTGAATATCTATAATTATACTGGTCTATCGTTCCGATCCAACGTGCCAGTT
>NW_013817143.1:0-475 GCF_000517525.1 Limulus polyphemus
ACATACCGCTGAGCTACTGGGAGCATTTTACCTTTGGCCCCTGTAAAATCACAAGAATAGCACACGTCACATCTGTCTACTTCAGACTGTGGGAGTTGTCGCAAGATATCTTTGTACAGAGTATACTTTTTACTGGACAATATATATATATATATAAAGAAATAGTAGGTCAAAGCTCTTGATTCTGCGATTTTGTTTACTTTTGACCCCTGTAAAATCAAATCCAACGCAAGAAAACAAATATCAAATGTGCTTTCGTCTGTGGCGATCATTGCAATAAAAGTTTGTGTTAAGTCTAATTTGGACTGATGGAAATATATAGGAACAGCAAACCGAAATAGAGGTTTTTGTTCGTTTACCTCCTAAAATCTGTCGGGTAAATAAATGAAAAATAAAATAAATAAAACGGCGTATGTTCGTATTAGACCAAGTTTCATTCCCTCTGAGTTTGAAGATAAGGCGATTTGCCCATAAG
>NW_013817144.1:0-474 GCF_000517525.1 Limulus polyphemus
GTATAGTTTTGGGTTAACCATTTTAACACATCATTTCCATGTTTAATACTGTAGTTTTGGGTTAACCATTTTAACACATCATTTCCATGTTTAATACTGTAGTTTTGGGTTAACCATTTTAACACATCATTTCCATGTTTAATACTGTAGTTCTGGGTTAACCATTTTAACACATCATTTCCATGTTTAATAGTATAGTTTTGGGTTAACAATTTTAACACATCATTTCCATGTTTAATACTGTAGTTTCGGGTTAACCACATAAAGACGATATTAATACAGTATGCCTAGTGATGATATTAATATGTACATATATGTGTGTGTGTGTGTGTGTGATATAGACGATTTTAATACAGTATGCCTAGTGATGATATTAATATGTACATATATATGTGTGTGTGTGTGTGTGATATAGACGTATTTAATACAGTATGCCTAGTGATGATATTAATATGTACATATATATGTGTGTGT
>NW_013817145.1:0-475 GCF_000517525.1 Limulus polyphemus
ATTTAACCTCCACCAGTAGCGCAGTGACCTAAGTTACCGTGGTGTTGTTGTTTATTCCCTAAAGGACTGACACCATAATTAAACAAATACTCAAACATTTTCAACTATATACTTACATGACGAGCTAAGGCGCGATTTTTATGCTTTTAAAAAAATTGATTAGTTATATTTAGAAATTAAACACTAGGTCTAAACCTAGACATTGCCATTACTACATATCCGGTTCTAAGTTAAAATAGCCGTACAGGACATGCGCAGAAAACATCACAAACCATTTATTAATTGACGTCCCCACGTATATATTTGTTTGTTTGTTTTTGAATTTCGCGCAAAGCTACACGAGGGCAATCTGCGCTAGCCATCCCTAATTTAGCAGTGTAAGACTAGAGGGTAAGGCAGCTAGTCATCACCACCCACCGCCAACTCTTGGGCTACTCTTTTACCAACGAATAGTGGGATTGACCGTCACATTATA
>NW_013817146.1:0-475 GCF_000517525.1 Limulus polyphemus
ATAAATTCCGTAACTAGAGTTACACCTAGGTGTTCATGGAGTAGTTGTACCAAGTAAGGCTAAAGATGAGTATGGTGGTTATAAATTCGGTAACTAGAGTAACACCTAGGTGTTCGTGGAGTTGTTGTACCAAGTAAGACTAACGATGAGTATGGTGGTTATAAATTAGGTAACTAGAGTTACACCTAGGTATTCGTGGAGTAGTTGTACCAAGTAAGGCTAAAGATGAATATGGTGGTTATAAATTCGGTAACTAGAGTTACACATAGGTATTCGTGGAGTTGTTGTACCAAATAACGCTTCAGATGAGTAAGGTGGTTACAAATTTTTTAACTAGAGTTACACCTAGGTGTTCATGGAGTAGTTGTACCAAGTAGGGCGAAAGATGAGTATGGTGGTTATGAATTCTGTATATAGAGTTACACCTAGTTGTTCATAATGTAGCTGTACCAAGCAAGGCTAAAGATGAGTATGA
>NW_013817147.1:0-410 GCF_000517525.1 Limulus polyphemus
ACAACTCTGATTTCCTGTATTCCTTGTGTTTTGAATCATTGTCCAATACGAACAGATCTTATAACTCAGATTTCCAGTATTCCTTGTATCGTGAATCATTATTCAATACTAACAGATCTTATAACTCAGATTTCCTTTATTCCTTGTGTCTTGAATCATTGTCCAATACTAACAGTTCCTACAACTATGATTTCCTTTTTTCCTTGTGTCTTGAATCATTGTCCAATACGAACAGCTCTTACAACTCCGATTTCCTTTATTGCATATGTCTTAAATCATTATCGAATACGAACAGATCTTATAACTCTGATGTCTTTTATTCCTTGTGTCTTGAATCATTGTCCAATACTATCAGATATTACAACTATAATTTCCTATATTCCCTGTGTCTTGAATCATTGTCCAATACT
>NW_013817148.1:0-475 GCF_000517525.1 Limulus polyphemus
AAAAGGAAGATATTTTTAAAACAAACACTCAACATCCCAAGGAAGATATTTTTAGAACAAACACTTAACATTAAAAGGAAGATATTTTTAGAACAAACCCTCAACATTCCAAGGAAGATATTTTTAGAACAAACACTTAACATCCCAATGAAGATATTTTTAGAACAAACACTTAACATCCCAATGAAGATATTTTTAGAACAAACACATAATATTATAAAGATAGTGTTCTGTTTTTAGAAGGGGAATTTAATATTACAAAATGTTTGTTTTAGATCAAACACTGAACATTTCAAAGAAAATTTTTTTAAACTAAGTCCTTAAAACTTCAAAGCAACCCATTCTTGTGAGAAAATATAACATTCGAAAGTAAGTTTCTCTGAATGAATGAACTTTAAATGTTATTTCATTTTGTATTTTGTTCTGTCTATAAACGTGTCAGAATTTATTAAGAAGACAATCAGGAGTAAGTACT
>NW_013817149.1:0-467 GCF_000517525.1 Limulus polyphemus
GCGAGCATGTTTTGTGGGATGCGGATTCGAACCCGCGACCCTCAGATTGTGAGTCGAGCGCCTTATCCACCTGGCCATGCCGGGCCAGAGAGTAAGTAGTCCACAAGTTGATGGGGTGGGGATAGGGTGTTGATTAGCTGCCTTCCCTCTAGTCTATCACAAACCTACATAAGCGCAATCTGTGCATAGCCATCTCCTTAATTTTGAACTTACAGCAGAATAAAGGGAAGACAGGTACTCAAAATTATGCCCCCCCCCAGTGACATAGCGGTATGTCTGCGGTATTTTCTAAGTTAAAAATAGTCATAACTGCTAACATATGTCGCCTTTTCAAAAAGTAAGTTTTCAAATTCTTTAAAATTTTGGTAAGTGTGTGTGTTTTTCAAAGCAAAGCCACATCGGGTCATCCCACCGAAGGGAATCGACCTCTTAATTTTAGCGTTGTAAATTCGTAGACTTAACACTGT
>NW_013817150.1:0-505 GCF_000517525.1 Limulus polyphemus
AATAACTTGATACATTGGATAATTTCTGTTGGAGTCTCTTGGAACATAATAAATTGATATACTGGATATTTTCTGTTAAAGTTTCGTGAAACATAATAACTTGATATATTGAATACTTTCTGTTGGAGTATCTTGGAACATAATAATGAACTAGATATATTGGATACTTTCTGTTGGAGTATCTTGGAACATAATAATGAACTTGATATATTGGACACTTTCTGTTGGAATCTCTTGTAACATAATAATGAACTTGATATATTGGATACTTTCTGTTGGAGTCTTTTGGAACATAATCAACTTGATATATTGGATACTTTCTGTTGGAGTCTTTTATAACATAATAATAAATTTTATATACTGGATATTTTCTGTTAGAGTCTCTTGAAACATAACTTAATATGGATACTTTGTTGTAGTCTCTTGAAACATAACTTGATATACTGGATACATTTTGTTGGAGTCTCTTGAAACGTAACTTGATATACTGGATACTTTCTCTGTT
>NW_013817151.1:0-475 GCF_000517525.1 Limulus polyphemus
CACAGTATCTTTAAATCTTGTGTCTTCTTATTGAGAGTACACAGTATCGTTAAATCTTGTGTCTTCTTATTGACAGTACAGAGTATCGTTAAATCTTGTGTCTTCTTATTGACAGTACACAGTATCGTTAAATCTTGTGTTTTCTTACTGACAGTACTCATTATCGTTGAATATTGTGACTTCTTATTGACATTACACAGTATTGTTAACTCTTGTGTGTTCTTATTGATACAACACAGTATTTATAAATCTTGTGTCTTCTTATTGACAGAACACAGTATTGTTAAATCTTGTGTCTTCTTATTGACAGTACACAGTATTGTTAAATCTTGTGTCTTCTTATTGACAGTACACAGTATCGTTAGATCTTGTGTCTTCTTATTGACAGTACACAGTATCGTAAAACCTTGTGCCATCTTATTGACAGTACACAGTATCGTTAAATCTTGTGTCTTCTTATTGACAGTACATAGTA
>NW_013817152.1:0-474 GCF_000517525.1 Limulus polyphemus
CACAGTATCGTTAAATCTTGTGTCTTCTTATTGACAGTACACAGTATCGTAAAATCGTGTGTCTTCTTATTGACAGGACACATTATTGTTAAATCTTGTGTTTTCTTACTGACAGTACACATTATCGTTGAATATTGTGTCTTCTTATTGACAGTACACAGTATCTTTAATCTTGTGTCTTCTTATTGACAGTACACAATATCGTTAAATCTTGTGTCTTCTTATTGACAGTACACAGTATCGTTTAAATCTTGTGTCTTCTTATTGACAGTACACAGTATCGTAAAATCTTGTGTCTTCTTTTTGACAGTACACAGTATCGTTGAATCTTGTGTATTTTATTGACAGTACACAGTATCGTTAAATCTTGTGTCTTCTTTTTGACAGTACACAGTATCGTTAAATCTTGTGTCTTCTTATTGACAGTACACCGTATTGTTAAATCTTGTGTCTTCTTATGGACAGTACACAGTA
>NW_013817153.1:0-885 GCF_000517525.1 Limulus polyphemus
GTACGTGTAACACAGAAAAACAATAACTAAACTCAACAAAGGTAAACAGTGCGTGTAACACAGTAAAACAATAACAAAACTCAACAAAGGTATACAGTACGTGTAACACAGAAAAACAATAACTAAACTCAACTAAGGTAAACAATATGTGTAACACAGTAAAACAATAACTAAACTAAACTAAGGTAAACAGTACGTGTAACACAGTAAAACAATAACTAAACTCAATTAAGGTAAACAATACGTGTAACACAGAAAAACAATAACTAAACTCAACAAAGGTAAGCAGCACGTGTAACACAGTAAAACAATAACTAAACTAAACTAAGGTAAACAGTACGTGTAACACAGAAAAACAATAACTAAACTCAACAAAGGTAAACAGTGCGTGTAACACAGTAAAACAATAACCAAAACTCAACTAAGGTAAACAATACGTGTAACACAGAAAAACAATAACTAAACTCAACAAAGTAAACAGTACGTGTAACACAGAAAAACAATAACTAAACTCAACAAAGGTAAGCAGCACGTGTAACACAGTAAAACAATAACAAAACTCAACTAAGGTAAACAATACGTGTAACACAGAAAAACAATAACTAAACTCAACAAAGGTAAACAGTACGTGTAACACAGTAAAACAATAACTAAACTAAACTAAGGTAAACAATACGTGTAACACAGTAAAACAATAACTAAACTCAACAAAGTAAACAGCACGTGTAACACAGTAAAACGATAAATAAACTCAACAAAGTAAACAGTACGTGTAACACAGTAAAACGATAACTAAACTCAATAAAGGTAAACAGCACGTGTAACACAGTAAAACAATAACTAAACTCAATAAAGGTAAACAGTGCGTGTAACACAGTAAAACAA
>NW_013817154.1:0-849 GCF_000517525.1 Limulus polyphemus
GTCACTATCCATCTATAAAAAAATACCTACCAATTACCAACCATCTATATTAAAATACCTCTCAATAACCATCCATCTCTATTAAAATACCTACCAGCCACTATCCATCTGTATTGAAAGACCTACTAGCCACTATCCATCTCGTACTAAAAGACCTACCAGTCATATCCATCTGTATTAAAAGCTCTACCAGTCACTATCCATCTATAATAAAAGACCTACCAGTTACCATACACCTATATTAAAAGAACTACCAATAACCATCCATCTCTATTAAAAGACCTACCAGCCACTATCCATCTGTATTAAAAGACCAACCAGCCACTATCTATCTATAATAAAACACCTACCAGTCACTATCCATCTATAATAAAAAACCTACCTGTCACTATCCTTCTATAATAAAACATCTATAAGTCACTATCCATGTGTAATAAAACACCTACCAGTCACTATCCATCTGTATTAAAAGACATTACCAGTCACTATCCATCTGTATTAAAAGACGTACCAGCCACTATCCGTCTGTAATAAAATACCTTTCATCTATTATCTATCTATAATAAAATACTTACCAGCCACTATCTATCTATAATAAAACACCTACCAGTCACTATCCATCTATAATAAAACACCTACCTGTCACTATCCTTCTATAATAAAACATCTATCAGTCACTATCCATGTATAATAAAACACCTACCAGTCACTATCCATCTGTATTAAAAGACATACCAGTCACTATTCATCTGTATTAAAAGACGTACCAGCCACTATCCGTCTGTAATAAAATACCTTTCATCTATTATCTATCTATAATAAAATACTTACCAGCCACTATCTGTCTAT
>NW_013817155.1:0-474 GCF_000517525.1 Limulus polyphemus
TGTGTGTAATAATACGTTAACCACCCTATATCTTCCATAGAAGAATATGTAATAATACGTTAACCACCCTATATCTTCCATAGAAGTTTGTGTAATAATACGTTAACCACCCTACATCTTCCATAGAAGTGTGTGTAATAATATGTTAACCACCCTATATCTTCCATAGAAGAATGTGTAATAATACGTTAACCACCCTATATCTTTCATAGAAGAATATGTAATAATGTGTTAACCACCCTATATCTTCCATAGAAGTTTGTGTAATAATACGTTAACCACCCTATATCTTCCATAGAAGAATATATAATAATACGTTAACCACCCTACATCTTCCATAGAAGTGTGTGTAATAATACGTTAACCACCCTATATCTTCCATAGAAGTGTGTGTAATAATACGTTAACCACCCTACATCTTCCATAGAAGTGTGTGTAATAATACGTTAACCACCCTATATCTTCCATAGAAGA
>NW_013817156.1:0-472 GCF_000517525.1 Limulus polyphemus
GCGACCCTCAGATTGTGAGTTGAGCGCCTTATCCACCTGGCCATGCCGGGCCCCACCTCACGTAGAAATGTCTTTGCATGTTAGGTAGTTTGTTTTATATTAAAGCCACATTGGGCTATCTGCTGTGTCCACCGCGGCGAATCCAACCCCATAATTTAAGCGCTGCAAGTTCGTAGGCTTGACTTACCGCTGTCCCACCGGGGGGGGGGACCCTTGAATGTTTGACTCTACATGTGGTTTATCTTCTCCACCTTCAACATTTATCTCGTTTCGAATTGATATATAGGCGTTATAAAACATTTTATTAACATGGAAAAAACTTTCGTCCTTGTAAACTTTATTGTTTACATATACACCAGCTGCCATAAACACCGTAGAACATTTTGTTTGACACACAGAAATATTGTCGTCTTTGCAAAGATTGCCGTAAACATACTTTGACTTAAACGTCATATAACATTTCAGCTGACAC
>NW_013817157.1:0-1764 GCF_000517525.1 Limulus polyphemus
GGTGATTTTTGTGAATCGGAGTGTTCCAGATGATGAATCTTGTCGATAAGTATAACATATGGTGATTTTGTGAATCATAGTACTAGATGATGAATCTTGTCGATAAGTTTAACATATGGTTATTTTTGTCAATCATAGTGTACCAGATAATGAATCTTGTCGATAAGTATAACATATGGTAAATCATAGTGTACTAGATTATAAATCTTTTCGCTAAGTATAACATATGGTGATTTTTGTTCATCATAGTGTACGAGATGATGAGTCTTGGTGATAAGTAAAACATATGGTGATTTTTGTGAATAATAGCGTACCAGATGATGAATCTTGTCGATAAGTATAACATATGGTGATTTTGTGAATCATAGTGTAACAGATGATGAACTTGTCGATAAGTATATCAACTGGTGGTTTTTGTGGATCATAGTGTACAAGATATTGAATCTTGTCGATAAGTATATCAAATGGTGATTTTTGTGAATCATAGTGTACCAACTGGTGAATCTTGTCGATAAGTATAACATTTGGTGATTTTTGTGAATCATAGTGTACCAGATAATGGTTCTTGTCGATAAGTATAACATATGGTGAATCATAGTGTACCAGATGATGAATCCTTCGATTAGTATAACATATGATGAATCATAGTGTACCACATGATGAATTTTGTCGATAAGTATAACGTATGGTGATATTTGTGAATCATAGTGTACCAGATGATGAATCTTGTCCAAAAGTATAACGTATGGTGATTTTTTGAATCATAGTGTACCAGATGATCAATCTTGTCGATAAGTATAACATATGGTGATTTTGTGAATCATAATGTACCAGATGATGAATCTTGTCGATAAGTAAATCAGATGGGGATTTTTGTGGATCATAGTTTACCAGATGTTGATTCTTGTCGATAAGTATATCAAATGGTGATCTTTTTGAATCATAGTGTACCAGATGATGAATCTTCTCGATAAGTATAATATATGGTGAATCATAGTGTATCAATTGATAAATCTTTCCGATAAGTATCAAATATGGTGACTCATAGTGTACCAAATGATAAATCTTGTCGATAAGTATAACATATGGTGAAACATAGTGTACAAAATGATGTATCTTATTAATAAGTAAAACATATGGTAATTGTTGTGAATAATAGTGTACCAGATGATGAATCTTGTCGATAACTATAACATATTGTGATTTTGTCAATCATAGTGTACCAGATAATGAATCTTGTCGATAAGTATAACATAAGGTGATTTTGTGAATCATAGTGTACCAAATGACAAATCTTGTCGATAAGTATAACATATGGTGAATCATAGTGTACCCGATGATGAATCGTGTCGAGAAGTATAACACATGGTGAATCATAGTGTACCAGATGATGAATCTTGTCGATAAGTATAACGTATGGTAATATTTCTGAATCATAGTGTACCAGATGATAAATCTTGTCGATAAGTGTAACATATCGCTATTTGTGTGAATCATAGTGTACCAGATGATGAATCTTGTCGATAAGTATAACATATGGTGAATCATAGTGTACCAGAGGATGAATCTTGTCGATAAGTATAACATATGATGAATCATAGTGTACCAGATGATGAATATTGTCGATAAGTATAACTAATGATGATATTGGTGAATCATAGTGTACCAAATAATGAATCTTGTCGATAAGTATAACGTCTTTTGATATTTCTGATTCAGAGTATACCAGATGATGAATCTTGTCGATAAGTATAACATATGGTG
>NW_013817158.1:0-475 GCF_000517525.1 Limulus polyphemus
TGAGAATTTGGCTTTAAGTAGTTTATCTAGGTTGAATTTGGCTCTACGTAATTTCGTTAGATGCAATTTCGTCCTAAATACTTTTGTCTGGGTGGAATTTAGCTGTAAGTAGTTTTACTGGGTGTAATTTGGCTCTAAGCGGTTTTTTAGGAAAATTTTACTCTAAGTAGTTTGTCTATGAGAATTTGGCTCTACTTATTTTCTCTGGATGGAATTTGGCGCTAAGTAGTTTGTCTAGGAGAATTTGGCTCTACTTATTTTCTCTGGATGGAATTTGGCGCTAAGTAGTTTGTCTAGGAGAATTTGGCTCTAAGTACTTTATATAGATGGAATTTGGCTTTAAGTAGTTTATCTAGGTTGAATTTGGCTCTATGTAATTTCGTTAGATGCACTTTGGTCCTAAATACTTTTGTCTGGGTGGAATTTAGCTCTAAGCGGTTCTTTCAGGAAAATTTGACTCTAAGTAGTTTGTCTA
>NW_013817159.1:0-475 GCF_000517525.1 Limulus polyphemus
ACAAACTTCCTCGGTAGTAGATAGTCCAATCCTAATATGCATTCGTCTTCCATGTCAGCCAAGTACACTTTCTGTCTGTCCTTTATGCCCTTGAGCTCAATAGTCACCCACACTGGTCCCCACAATCTTGTAGAATGTCCTGTCACACCATAAAGCTTCTGTATGGCTTCTGGTACTCCTTCATGATCTAACACCTTGATGCTCACAAGGGTTTGCTGAGACGCAGAGTCTAAGACAAAGTTGCACCTTTGGCCATCCAGCTTTCCTGTCACATAGACACTGTGTGTGCTTGGCATTTCACATCTAGCTGTTGGGACTTTCAAGATGGGGGTTGGTGGGCATCACTCAACACCAACCACTACTGGTCTCCTTGAGGCTGACTTGTTGGTAATATTCTTCCTACACTGGCTCCTCAAATGTCCTTGCTCCCCACAGTTCCAACAGCCTTTCTTGGTAGCAGCCTTTACTGCTGTAT
>NW_013817160.1:0-475 GCF_000517525.1 Limulus polyphemus
AAACCTGCTCTCTGGGGTAATCCATACAACCACAAGTGTGATTTTTTATGCTCTTCAAACGCTACAGACAGCTCAATGTGTTTTACCCTAAGTAATAAACATATAATAAACAACTTTACAAAGTTTCATCACAGTTGAACTCTTTTTCTTTTACAAAAATACTAAAACTTAAGATATAGTGATACTATAAAAACATTTTTATAAACTTAATGTACGTTACAGAAATTAATCTTTTTGATATAATATTAGCAATATTTTAGTATGACGGATAACATCAATACATTTCAACGAAACAATATGGTGATTAATTGTAACTAGCATGCGAGATAAATAACTTCTAGTCATGAAGAATCGAGACAAATGATACAATTACAAATATGTTATTGTAACGCAGTAGGTGGCACGATGTAAACGTACCTACTCAACAAGCAAACCAATGTAAAAGAAACAACGTAATTTTGGTTAAATATGGTAG
>NW_013817161.1:0-476 GCF_000517525.1 Limulus polyphemus
GCCTCCGTTCGTTAATTAATTTTCCGTAAATTCTTTCCGACTAAACTTTAGCGACACAATTCCTTTCTTAAATAAAACTGGTTTATTCTTTCCGAATACAACTTTACGATACACTTAATTTCAACAGTTGCGCTATAATTCTCAACGAACGTCTCACGTGCTCGAGTTCAATTACACACTCTCTGACTGCAGTTCAATTACTCACTACCTACACATTGTCCCGTCAGGTTGTGACCATCTTATATATACCAGCTACCCCCAATCTAGTAATCTCCCGACAATTCACGAAGGTTCGAGAAAGAAGTGGCGTGATACTAGTCACGTGACCTCTCTGACGCAACAATATATTCATATATATGTATGTATCAAAATGATTATTTTCAAGTGTACATCAGAATAAAATAATCTTTTGCAGTTCATAAAATTTCATATGAGCATCGATCCGTCAGTTTTCGTTTGTGCTGATCAGTCAATTT
>NW_013817162.1:0-964 GCF_000517525.1 Limulus polyphemus
TTTAACCTTACCGTTACTCTGAATCTTACACTTTTTAGATTGAAAAAAAAATCTTACATTTGCTTAACTTTGTCACGTTCGTTTAATCTTCACCGACCATTAATTTCCTTCATAAACTATAAAAGGAACAACAACAACAACAGATAAATAATAACACAAAGGTGCCAGTTATAAAACGTTGGTTCGTTTTGTAATTAGGACTGCTGTAACTTAAAACTGAAGTCTGTTTCAGACGGTATTTTGTCTGAAAAGAATCACGCTCGCAAAACAGTAATGAATGAACACCTATTTCCGGGGATTGGGGTGTGGGAGGGACTGGTATAGCTACTTTTAAATATGCGTTTCACCTGTTTCTAAATCTTAATTGCTTGATTTAAATGTTTAGAATACTCCGAGTGTAGATGAGAGAAATAATGGTTTACGTGTATTGTATCAAGATGTACTTATTTAACAGTCTAACAACAAACAAGGTAGTCCCAACCTACGTGTATTGTATCAAGATGTACTTATTTAACAGTCTAACAACAAACAAGACAGCCCAACCTACGTGTATTGTATCAAGATGTACTTATTTAACAGTCTAACAACAAACAAGACAGCCCAACCTACGTGTACGATGGTAAAAGAATGAAAGCACAGTGAAATTGGAATCGCACTTGCTAAAGATGTATGTGTATGTAAATATTCATGATAGTCAAAAAAAGGGGGGGGGGGACACAAGAAAAGAAGTCCAATAATCCGAGCATTTTTTTCGGAAGTGGACTTTTCAGTTATAAATTGCCTATATGATGAAAAGTCCACTATCTAAAAGCGTTTGGACTATTATTGTTTTTTTATTATATGTGTATGTATTATATGTATATATAATTCTAAAGAAATATGACGTAACACTAGCACATAGACCTACTATCTAAAATAAATACCGCTAGTAATGTATATATAATTCTAAAGAAATATGACGTAA
>NW_013817163.1:0-475 GCF_000517525.1 Limulus polyphemus
GATTAAGTCGATGGTTAATGTGTCCTCCTTGTGTAAAAGACAACAGATCATCCTTTAATGTATCTAATTCGCTTTTGAATTTACTAATGTTTTCCATTTATACTTCTTGCCACTGTTGTAGTCTCTATTCTTGTTTATTTTCTTTCTCCTCCAATAGCTGTTGTAATCTATCTTCTTGTTTGTTTTGCTGTTCGAGCTGCCACTGTTGCAGGTTTTCTTGCCACCGCTGTTGTCTCTCTTCTTGTTTATTTTGCTGTTCGAGCTGCCACTGTTGCAGGTTTTCTTGCCACCGCTGTTGTCTCTCTTCTTGTTTCTTTTCTTTTTCCTCGAACAACTGCTGTAATCTCTTGTTTATTTTGTTCGAACTGCCACTGTTGCAGGTTTTCTTGCCACTGTTGTTGTCTCTCTTCTTGTTTCTTTTCTTTTTCCTCCAACAACTGCTGTAATCTCTCTTCTTGTTTCTTTTCTTTATCCT
>NW_013817164.1:0-475 GCF_000517525.1 Limulus polyphemus
CAACATGTCAAACGTGTAAAAAAACACGGAACATCGCACAGAAGGTTGTTTAGTGTGAATTATGGAGTCACCGATAAAATGTTTTGTTTATCCTGATAAGCAGGGAAGGAATGATAATGGCTGCAAAGAAGCATGTACATTTCCCGCCAACTTCAAGATCCACCCATTCGGTTACACGAACCACAAATCGATGGACCCTTCGTGCTGCTCGTTCATCTTAACAGTGTAAACTACAGCTACGGCTTACATGGGCTTCCCTCATTGCTTCCTTGCCAGCTAAGTCGGGCAAACTTTCCTTAAAGTTATACTAGATGTAGCGCACGTGTGCACCACATGGCCTGACAAATCAGTGAATTCTCCCACTCCCCTCGGGTGGGGCACCAATAGGCTACGTTCAGGCTTGGAATTGAAAATTTAAGGAGATTGGGCTTCCTGCAAAAGAAAGCGACATATACCTATCTGCTGCTACTCGAAG
>NW_013817165.1:0-474 GCF_000517525.1 Limulus polyphemus
TAGTTACCGAATTTATAACCCCATACTCATCTTTAGCGTTATTTGGTACAAAAACTCCACGTATACCAAAATGTAATTCTAGTTACCGAATTTATAACCACCATACTCATCTTTAGCCTTACTTGGTACAACTACTCCATAAACACCTAAGTGTAACTCTAGTTACCGAATTTGTAACCAACATACTCATCTTTAGCGTTATTTGGTACAACAACTCCACGAACACCTAGGTGTAACTCTAGTTACGCAATTTATAACCACCATACTCATCTTTAGCCTTACTTGGCAAACTTCTCCATGAACACCTAGGTGTAACTCTAGTTACGGAATTTATAACCACGATACTCATCTTCAGCCTTACTTGGTACAACTACTTCAGGAACACTTAGGTTTTACTCTAGTTACCGAATTTATAACCCCATACTCATCTTTAGCGTTATTTGGTACAACAACTCCACGAATACCTAAGTGTAA
>NW_013817166.1:0-708 GCF_000517525.1 Limulus polyphemus
GCATTTTAGCCTCTGAAGCCACTTGGCAATGAGCTAAGCAGTAGATGATAAATGTATAGGCGCAAAGGCACCACAGTGTTACAACCGATGGAGTTCTGATGAGACAGTACTGTAGTGTGTTTTGAGCCCAATCCCTCAACACTGCCGTAGTATTTTGAGACTCGACTGGTACCACTCCGACAGCTTTTTTTTTACGGATAATATTTTGAGCCTAGTGCACCTGACTGTGAGCCTGAGGGTCCAAGGTTCACGTCCCATTTCCGCAAAATCGCGCTCCGCACTTTGGGGCCGTTGGTGCGCGAATATCCTTACAACAAACAGAAACAAACTTTAAGTAGGTATCGTGTGTGAGAAAGATCCTAAACCATTGCATAGGATCAAATGTAACATTAATCAGTTTGTATGTGACACAAAAAGTTGGAATTCTGTAAACAGGAATATTTCAATTATAATATCTGATATTACGATCGACTTTTAATTGTGTTTTTCAACCCCACTGAAACATTTTATAAAATCTATATCATTTTTCAGGAGAAGAAAAAGAAAATTGGTCAACAATTTTCTGATATCTACTATTCGATGACGAGGAGCCCACTTTGAGACTAATAATGGCTGGAGACGGCTTGAATGGGTAATGAAGAAAAACTTTAATATAACAGCAAATGTACAACGTTTCGACAAGGTTTTGTCATCATCAGGTGCAAGTAA
>NW_013817167.1:0-1209 GCF_000517525.1 Limulus polyphemus
AATACATAGAATAATTTTGTTTGTTTGTAATTAAGCACTAAGCTACGCAATGGGCTATCTGTGCTCTGCCCACCACTGGTATCGAAACCCGGATTCTAGCGTTGTAAGTCCGCAGACATACCGCTGTGCCACGTGGGGGGGGGCATATAATCATAATAAATCTAATTATTAGCAGCTGAGTACTAAGGGACTTAAAACAAAGATACCAGAGCACCTCTCCACCCAACTCCGAATCCACTACCTCTATGAAGCTGATATTTGTTTTGTTGATGGCAATGCTTCTAAAATTGTCCCCTAATTTTGAACTACTGTCCAGAGCGAAACACCGTTTCTGAAATACTCTGCACCATAACCGAACTTTCCATAACAAAGCTTACAGTTCTCAATGTGCCTCTGGGAAATTCCCGTAAGGGTAATTACTTTTAAATACTGCCTGATTGTTTCATTTTTCGTGTAAAACTACACAGTGAGCCATCTGTGATCAGTCCTCCGCGTGGAATCGAACCCTGGAATTTAGCGTTGTAAGCCCGTGAACTTAACGCTGATTATTCGGGGAACCATTTTGAACATATGATTATTTTAAACAGGGGTTTTCTCTATAAAATCAGGTGTGTCTATAATCCAATAACGATATAGGCCAGTTTTATAGATATAATTATTTAAAACATGGGGTTTTCTTTATAAAATCACGTGTGTCTATAATCCAGCAACATTATAGGCGTAGCGATTTCTCTGAATATCTGTAACAAAATAACTAAAGACCAGCAGAGACCCGTATCGTAACCACACAGAAGGTAATTATATATATAAATTTAATACACACACACGCACAAACTAGCAGAGACCCGTATCGTACCCAGACGGGAGGTAATAAATATATATGTATATATATATACACCAGCAGAGACCCGTATAACATTTGATATTTATATAAACTAGCAGAGACCCGTAAAATATTTGATATTTATATAACCTAGCAGAGACCTGCGAAACATTTGATATTTATATAAACTAGCAGAGACCCGTAAAACCATTTGATATTTATATAAATGACCAAAGACCTGCAAATATTTGATATTTATATAAACTAGCAGAGACCCGTAAACATTTGATATTTATATAACCTAGCAGAGACCCGTAAAACATTTGATATTTATATAACCTAGCAGAGACCCGTAAAATATTTGATATTTATATAAACTAGCAGAG
>NW_013817168.1:0-335 GCF_000517525.1 Limulus polyphemus
AGGTTTAAACTGGTAAAACAATATCTATAGATGCACTAAGTCTAAACAATAGCTCTGCTACAGGTACATGGCATTTAACACACCCTTTGTAGGCAGCCTGACACTGGTCACAGCAAAGCATCTAATAATTGTTACCAAAATGCTCAAAAGTAAGTAGTGAGGTACTTAACAGCTGTGTTTTAAAAAATTAACATTGATCAACAGTACTAAAGAAATTTGTAAAATTTAATGTTTTAATCTTAATGTTTTGTTATTTGAAAATAAAGACAATATAATTAAATAAAAAATTACAAATACTTTGAAATTTGGTAACAACCTAGTCCCCTCAGCAAAAG
>NW_013817169.1:0-676 GCF_000517525.1 Limulus polyphemus
AAAAACAACAGAGTGAGACTCCATAAAGGACAAGGTGGTCATCATCAAGCTGAGCCTGAACAAGAATCCTAATTTTGCAGAGACAGCAACCACATCCACTATGCTTTAAAAATAGCTAAACATTGGCCATCTGTTCAGGTAATACCTGGGCAATGCCGGGTAAGGAAGGCTAGTAAGTTAATAAAATTCCATTACTGCTTAGAGCAGTGTCTTTAGCCTGAACAGATCAAGCTGTTCCCACGAATTATCAGCTTTGGCTGCTAAACCAATACTGAAAATCATGTGATTATGGAATATGGTCTTTTTATTTTTTATTAAGATGTCAAATAGCAGAGTTGAAGAATTATAGATATTTTTTTAAAAGGCAGAGGACAAGTGTGTGTTGAACAAATATAGTGATATCTCAATAAAGCAAGAAAATTTGTGTTTGTCAGTATCTATAGTATGTGTTTATAATTTGTGTTTGTCAGTATCTATAGTATGTGTTTATAATTTGTGTTTGTCAGTATCTATAGTATGTGTTTATAATTTGTGTTTGTCAGTATCTATAGTATGTGTTTATAATTTGTGTTTGTCAGTATCTATAGTATGTGTTTATAATTTGTGTTTGTCAGTATCTATAGTATGTGTTGATAATTTGTGTTTGTCAGTATCTATAGTATGTGTTTATAATTTG
>NW_013817170.1:0-475 GCF_000517525.1 Limulus polyphemus
TAGGTCTGGACCTCAGTGACCTCATACGGCCATGGCCACAGATTACTCGGTGGTTCTACGAAATCGGACATCGTGATATATTTCCACTGGTGTTGCAATTATGAAGTTCGCAAGAGAAAACAGATTAGATAAAGGAAAATGAAAGCGAGAATTTACTCGCGCTCCAGCAAATGAAACTGAAAGTTAGGGAAAATTTGACACTATGCTATAGCTTCAATTTAGATCGAATTTTGTTTCTGATTCAGATCTCGGACACGAGCCCCCAATTTATTATGTTACGTATTAGAATTTCAAATAGTCTAAAATTGCGTTAACTGATAATTTAAATTTAGTAGTTAAATTGTACTTTGGATTTAGTATTTAAATTAAAGCCGATATATAGTCAGTTTGTAATATTTGCCAACAAGTTTGATACACACTTTAATATACACACAACAATACAATTTACAGTAACAATTATTACAAATAGTTATTA
>NW_013817171.1:0-474 GCF_000517525.1 Limulus polyphemus
TTTTATTGTTGTGTGCATTTAATAACACCCATTATTTCACCTTTAAGATAATTAGATTATCTTTGTAATTTAAATTTCACTTTTTATTGTTTCATTTTTACACTGTTTACACAATTTATTAGTCAATAAAATTTCAAATAGCATGATGATAAAAGTCACTCAAAATTACAAAGTACAAAATGTACAGTAGCAGAAATATTAGGTCGTCAAGAAATTAATGTCACTTTTTTTAGATGAAAAAACCCGAACAACTTATATATATCAAAACAAAACATTTATTAAATGAAATAGTCTCCATTCTTATCGATGATGTGTTCCCATCTTACAGTCAGGTTGTTAATGCCCTGATTAAAGAAATCACTTGGCTTTGAAGCAAAAAACATATCAATGTCCTCTTTAACATCTTCCACATTTGCGTATGTTTTTCCATTAAGATGGTGTTGCAGTGAACGAAAAAGATGATAAATCTGATGG
>NW_013817172.1:0-868 GCF_000517525.1 Limulus polyphemus
AAAAAGGATAAACATAGTAAGATAAGTTTAACAAGTTAAACTAAAGTAATGAGGAAAATAAGTAAAAAATAAAGAATGAAAACTGCATTATAATCACAATATTTATTAGAAGTGTAATATAGGAGGATTTTAGAGATGAAACTAGACCATCAGGTTAGCTAGATTACAGTAGGAATCAACTAAGTTAAGACTGTGTAGACAGAATATACCCAAGATCTAAAAAGTAAAGGAATAGTAAAATGGTCACGCTACAATACAAAATCCTGTATAACTTGTGCTGATTTCATATACTTTTGACCAAGTTCTATAGCTCAACAGACTATGTACTAAAGTGGTAAAAATTATTCATAACGTTAGAAAAACACGTAGCTTCACGAATTCTTTATAGAAATGAATAAAAACCCTATAACCATTCTTGTTCAGGTGCAAACTAAGAATGGTGGTGTAATCAAAAAATTAATGTATATATATATATAAAGGGAGTTTAGTGACGTCATGAAAGTCATCCGGTTTTCCACGAAATATCTAGTCTATTTCTCTATGTACTGTTGTAAGCATCTCATTACCGGTACAGTGTAGCCTATAGAGAGAGTGTACGTGAAAAGATGTTAGGGATGTTTTACTTTAGAAATGGCTAAATATGTGTATATCTAAAACTATACTTAAGTGTTTAAGCAAAATAAAGGTGACACCTGGAGAATGATTGAAAATGATATGTTATGCTAATTAATTTCTAAAAACAGGTAAGAAAAATTATTTTAGATAAATAGTAAGTTTTAGGAAATTCAGCATTCCCATTACTAAAAAATAAGCGCAGATAGCCCTCGTGTAGCTTTGCGCGAAATTCAAAAAATAAATAAATAAATAA
>NW_013817173.1:0-642 GCF_000517525.1 Limulus polyphemus
AAGTGCATTATATATTGGGTTTATAAAGAAAAACAATACATTACTATTGGGTTTATAAAGAAAACAATACATTACTATTGGGTTTATAAACAATAAAGTGCATTATCTATTGGGTTTACAAAGAAAACAATACATTACTATTGGGTTTATAAACAATACAGTGCATCATCTATTGGGTTTACAAAGAAAACGTGACATTGCTATTGGGTTTATAAACAATACAGTGCATCATCTATTGGGTTTATAAACAATAAAGTGCATCTTTTATTGGGTTTACAAAGAAAACAATACATTACTATTGGGTTTATAAACAACACAGTGCATTATCTACTGGGTTTACAAACTATAGAGTGCATCATTTATTGGGTTTATAAACAATATAGTGCATCATCAATTGGGTTTACAAAGAAAACAATACATTACTATTGGGTTTATAAACAATAAAGTGCATCATCTATTGGGTTTTCAAAGAAAACGTTACATTACTATTGGGTTTATAAACAATACAGTGCATCATCTATTGGGTTTATAAACAATAAAGTGCATCATCTATTGGTTTTATAAACAATATAGTGCATCATCTATTGGGTTTGCAAAGAAAACAATACATTACTATTGGGTTTATAAACAATACAATGCATC
>NW_013817174.1:0-475 GCF_000517525.1 Limulus polyphemus
AAATTTGACCTGAATAAAACTTAATCATGCTTAATTGGATCTGGATATAACTTAATCATGTTAAATATGACCTGAATATAACTTAATTATGCTAAATTTAACCTGAGTATAACTTTATCATGTTAAATTTGACCTGAATATAATTCATTCATGCTAAATTTTATCTTAATATAATTTAATCATGCTAATTGTGATATGAATACAAATTAATCATGCTAAATCTGACCTAAATATAACTTTATCATACTAAATTTGACCTGAAATAACTTAATCATGCTAAATTTGATCTGAATACAAGTTCATCATGCTACATTTGACCTGAATATAAATTAATCATGCTAAATGTCACCTAAATATAACTTAATCATGGTAAATTTGACCTGAATTTTACTTAATCGTGTTAAAGTTGATCTGAATACAAATTGATCATGCTAAATCTAACCTAAATATAACTTAATCATACTAAATTTGACCT
>NW_013817175.1:0-475 GCF_000517525.1 Limulus polyphemus
CTGCACATATCCACCCTGATGTTGAACTGATAGACTAGACAAAAGGCAGACAATCAACAGAACACACCGCCCAATGGTTGTATTTGATCATTACTCTTGTAGTGTAACCATGGCCTCATAGTTTGCTGCTTATTTATTAAGCAAATGGGCGCAAATCATGAACCCTCCAATTCAAAATCGGTCACACCAACTTGCACAAAGACCCAAAAACTATGATACAAATTTCATAATGTTTAGTTCTAAGTTGTCCATATATTTATAATGTCATGTATTACATGATCTGACGATAATCAAACGCGTATAAATCGGGTGATATATTTGTTTTATGTCTGTCACATTTGCCCCCAGTAGCACAGCGGTATATTTAAGGACTTACAATGCTAGAAACCAGGTTTCGATACCCGTGGTGGGCAGAGCACAGATTGTGTAGCTTTGTGTTTAGCTACAAACAAATGAACTGTCACGTTTTTAGCAT
>NW_013817176.1:0-475 GCF_000517525.1 Limulus polyphemus
GGTGCTGGATAACAAAGGAGTACCAGAAGTTGTACAGAAGCTTTGTGGTGTGACAGGACATTCTGCAAGGTTGTGGGGACCAGTGTGGGTAACTATCGAGCTCATGGGCATGAAGGACAGACACAAGGTATACTTGGCTGACATTGAAGACCAATGCATATTAGGATTGGACTATCTACTACCGAGGAAGTGTGTAGTTAACTTCGATAAAATGACGATTGGAAACAACAAAGGCCAGATTCCAGTAAGTGTTGCTACATCCGTTGATCTGCATGTCACAGCACTTAAGTCAACTACAATACTCCCTATGTCAGATAAGATAATTTGGGGTAGGATAAAAGAACATCCCCATGGAAGCCCAATGCTTCTAGAAGCAGTGGAAGACCCATCCAGGCCAGTGGGTTTGAAGATTGGAAGGTCACTTGTAGCAGGTCATCAAGTAGTACCTATAACAGTGGTCAATTTCTCTGAATAT
>NW_013817177.1:0-474 GCF_000517525.1 Limulus polyphemus
TACCAGATAATGTTCCAAAAAGTTAAAAGGATACATGATTTTGCTAATCAGAGGCGTCAAATGCTACATGGTGGGGTAAAAGGTCAGCATTTGACATATAAAACTGCTAATAGAAATGATCATTTACTTGATCATCATGATAAAAACATATATACGAATGCAGGTATTTCTTTTCAGTATTTTAATAGCAACTGAATATGCAAGAGGTGGATACAGTGTAAACGAAATGAATCACGGTGCTGCAAGTATTAAAGTGTCACACAAAAAACAATTAGTAAATATATTCAACCCATTTTATGTGAAAGAAAAAACCATCCAATTAGAGAAAAATGAAGAGACAAGTTTTACTGATGCAAATGAAAATATAAGGATTAGCTCTTTTAAAAATCCTAAGAAGAATATAGCTAGTAAGATTGGGAAGAGAATAAGGATGGTGCATAAGCAGCATAATATTGCGAAAAACTAAATGATATA
>NW_013817178.1:0-475 GCF_000517525.1 Limulus polyphemus
ACTTTCACAAACTCTGACACATTTTCAGGCAAGTCTTCATAAGGTGGGCATCCTGTTAACAGATCCACTGGCAACCGAAGTTCCCGACCAAACATCAACTTTGCTGGAGTATATCCAGTGGCTTCATGCTCTACTGTCCTATAGGCCATCAACAGTGGAGGGAGTAAGACATCCCAGTCATCTTGGCGGCTATTACAAAACTTTGCCAATTCCTGTCCAAGTGTCCAATTCTTATTTTCTACCATTCCATTGGACTGTGGGTGAAGTGGCGTTGTCCTGGTCTTTCGGATGCCAAATAACTTGCAGCATTCTTGGAACACAGCTGATTCGAAGTTACGGCCTTGATCTGAATGCAGTTTATATGGCATACCAAATCTGAAGAAGAAATCAATAATAGCCAAAGCTACAGTTGTAGCTTCCTTCAGACCACTTGGTGAAATAGTCCATCACCACACAAATGTACTTACATCCAGCA
>NW_013817179.1:0-475 GCF_000517525.1 Limulus polyphemus
TAGTGTGTGTGTGTGTGTGTGTGTGTGTGTGTGTGTGTGTGTGTGTGTGTACACAGATATTTAAAGACTAGTTTACAGCCCATACTAATTTAATCTCCATTGATTAAAGAGGTTTGTTCTGTTTTTTTTATTAAAAACTTTGGTGATATAACAGAAAATAGCTTAATTCAGAAACAATTTAAGTTTAAAACTGAATCGATATTTTTACCTCTAGGATACATTTTATGCACTTGGCTCTAGACTAGGCGATCCCACACCATGTTTTTACTTTAGGCTTATTATACCAACGCCCACTACACTTTTACGGCTTCACGACACACCCCCAAACAGCCCCCTTGCACCCCGTCACTAAAATCGTAATGGGCAGACAGTAATCAAAACTATTCTCTCCGGATAAATGCATTTTGGCTTTTATGACTCCTCCTATTTTGAGAAATCAAGCATGGCGTGACACACACACACACTGGCTTTTATA
>NW_013817180.1:0-474 GCF_000517525.1 Limulus polyphemus
AACACCAGTATGTATAAAGTACCGTAAACTATTAAAACACCAGTATGTATAAAGTACCGTAAACTATTAAAACACCAGTATGTATAAAGTACCATAAACTAATAAAACACCAGTATGTATAAAGTACCGTAAACTATTAAAACACCAGTATGTATAAAGTACTGTAAACTATTATAACACCAGTATGTATAAAGTACCGTAAACTAATAAAACACCAGTATGTATAAAGTACCGTAAACTATACAACACCAGTATGTATAAAGTACCGTAAACTATTACAACACCAGTATGTATAAAGTACCGTAAACTATTAAAACACCAGTATGTATAAAGTACCGTAAACTATTAAAACACCAGTATGTATAAAGTACCATAAACTAATAAAACACCAGTATGTATAAAGTACTGTAAACTATTACAACACCAGTATGTATAAAGTACCGTAAACTATTAATACACCAGTATGTATAAAGT
>NW_013817181.1:0-475 GCF_000517525.1 Limulus polyphemus
ACCATTTGTCTCAGTGACCTAGTGTTTCGTACAGAAACATCACAGATATTCTATCGATGTCAAACTTAAGGTGGTAAGTATTGATACTTCCCATTTGTCTCAGTGACCTAGTGTTTCGTACAGAAACATCACAGATATTCTATCGATGTCAAACTTAAGGTGGTAAGTATTGATATTTCCCATTTGTCTCAGTGACCTAGTGTTTCGTACAGAAACATCACAGATATTCTATTTCTGTCAAACTTAAGATGGTAAGTATTGATACTTCCCAGTTGTCTCAGTGACCTAGTGTTTCGTACAGAAACATCACAGATATTCTATTTCTGTCAAACTTAAGGTGGTAAGTACTGATATTTCCCATTTGTCTCAGTGACCTAGTGTTTCGTACAGAAACATCACAGATATTCTATCTCTGTCAAACTTAAGATGGTAAGTATTGATATTTCCCACTTGTCTCAGTGACCTAGTGTTTCGT
>NW_013817182.1:0-472 GCF_000517525.1 Limulus polyphemus
AAGCTGTGAATATTTAGTTTTACATTTAAACGCTAACTCACGATCTAGTTATTCACATCAATTTTAAGTATCAGACTAACAACAGTTTTCCATAACGGTGACTATTAAATGTTAATATTGTTAAAGAGTATGTAAATAATGATCACATGATTTTAAATCTCTTGGTCTAACTAGTTAATTATTGCAGTTTAGCTTGTCTTTGAACTCGAAGACGTCCCGTAACCTAAGCCGGAAAGTAGAGAAGGTGAAGATAGAAGAACATGAATGAATTTTCTTTGTAAGGTATATGTACTTAAACTGGGCAGGATTCGTGGTGTCAGTATAATAAGGTCCTTAAAGTAAGGATACGAAAATTGGGATTTTATGAACAGTGATTAATGTAATCACTTTCTTTTTCGAAAGAGGAAGGAATATGAAGTAGCAAATCCTATTTTTATTTCGTTTTGTTTTCTAGTTCATTATTATTCTTTCT
>NW_013817183.1:0-475 GCF_000517525.1 Limulus polyphemus
CAAACTAATAGTTTACCATGATACCTACTGAGGAAAGTATCAAAACTAATAGTTTACCATGATACCTACTTAAAGAAAGTATCAAAACTAATAGTTTACCATGTTACCTACTGAAGAAAGTATCAAAACTAATAGTTTACCATGTTACCTACTGAAGAAAGTATCAAAACTAATAGTTTACCATGTTACCTACTGAAGAAAGTATCTAAACTAATAGTTTACAATGTTACCTACTGAAGAAAGTATCAAAACTAATAGTTTACCATGATACCTACTTAAAGAAAGTATCAAAACTAATAGTTTACCATGTTACCTACTGAAGAAAGTATCAAAACTAATAGTTTACCATGATACCTACTGAGGAAAGTATCAAAACTAATAGTTTACCATGATACCTACTGAGGAAAGTATCAAAACTAATAGTTTACCATGATACCTACTGAGGAAAGTATCAAAACTAATAGTTTACCATGAT
>NW_013817184.1:0-473 GCF_000517525.1 Limulus polyphemus
AGGAAAGCTGGATGGCCAAAAGTGCAACTTTGTCATAGATTCTGCATCTCAGCAAACCCTTGTGAGTATCAAGATGCTAGATCACAAAGAAGTACCAGAAGCCATACAGAAGCTTTGTGGTGTGATAGGACATTATGCAATGTTGTGGGGACCAGTGTGGGTAACTATTGAGCTCATGTGCATAAAGGACAGACACAAAGTATACTTGGCTGACATTGAAGACCCATGCATATTAGGGTTGGACTTCTTACTACCAAGGAAGTGTGTAGTTAATTTTGATAAAATGATGTTTGGGAACAACAAAGGCCAAATTCTGGTAAGTGTTAAAGTGAGGCTGCACTAACCAGGTGCTACCAAGCTGAAGTCAAAGTGACTGAAAGAGTTGATGATGGTGAAGTGGAACCAAATATAGATATCAAAGCAGAACAGGAGAAAGACCAAGATTTGAAGCCAATAATTGATTTCCTACAAGC
>NW_013817185.1:0-1276 GCF_000517525.1 Limulus polyphemus
GCTTCGTCTCTTCTGGCGCGTAATGCACGTGAATCATTTTTGGACAGAATTATCACCGGTGATGAAAAATGGATTCTTTATGCGAATATCAAACGCCAAAAATAATGGCTCAGTCCTAGACAAAAACCACTTCCGACCCAAAAACTTGGACTCCATCTGCAGAAAGTGATGCTTTCCATTTGGTGGGACATCAAAGGAGTAATTCATTTCGAACTCCTCAATCCACAGCGAACTATCAATGCAGAGATCTATAGTTATCAACTGGAACGTTTAAATCAAGCCCTTCATCAGAAACGCCCTTCACTCGTCAATCGGAAAGGTGTTCTTCTTCTCCACGACAATGCACGTCCACATGTGGCACGTTTGACGCAACACAAGATTATGGAGTTGGGTTGGGAAGTTCTCCCACATCCTGCCCTTCGTCAGGCAATATAGATCGTGTAACATAGAAAGTATGCTATGTAACATAGTATATGATGATGGGCGTCTATCCGAAACGTCAAATAGAATACAAGAAATTTTTCATTTACATGTGTGTTAACTTATCCACTGTTATTTTTTTATTCAAGTTATTTCTGCTCACGTCTCTACTAATGTATTAGGTCGTCAATAAATTAATGTCGCTTTTTTTAGATGAAAAAACCCGAACAACTTATATAACAAAACATTTATTAAGTGAAATAGTTTCCATTCTTATCGACGATGCTTTTCCATCTTACAGTCAGGTTGTTAATGCCCTGATTAAAGAAATCATTTGGCTTTGAAGCAAAAAAACATGTCGATGTCCTCTTTAACACCTTCCACATTTGCATACGTTTTCCCATTAAGATGGTGTTGCAGTGAATGAAAAAGATGGTAATCTGATGGTGCCATGTCTGGAGAATATGGTTTCTGCCCGAAACGTCGCGTAAACTGTAATAGAATAAATGTTCTTGTTATAAGACATTATGTTAGACATAGGGCGTCTGCCCGAAACGTCGCGTAAACTGTAATAGAATAAATGTTCTTGTTATAAGACATTATGTTAGACATATTATATTTTCAACAGTACGTTCTTAATCCAGTCCCTCGGAGAGTTTCAAGAATTGGAAGAGTATTTGTAAAATAGTATTTCAATCATACTATGTTTGTATTGCTAACGATACGTTTCACTCATACGGTTAATTAAACATGTCAAAAGTAGGCTTCCGTTATTTCACAAAAAGTTCTCAACACTTTTTTTTTCACTTTAGTTGTAATAATTCTTTATCGTTACAAAGAAACTAGAATAAAGACT
>NW_013817186.1:0-715 GCF_000517525.1 Limulus polyphemus
TATAAATTCGGTAAGTATAGTTAAACCTAGGTGTTCGTGGAACTGTTGTACCAAGTAAGGCTGAAGATGAGTATGGTGGTTATAAATACTGTAACTAGAGATACACCTAAGTGTTCATGGAGTAGTTGTTCCAAGAAAGGCTAAATATGAATATGGTTGTTATAAATTCAGAAACAAGAGTTAAACCTAGGTGTTCAGGGAGTAGTTGTGCCAAGTAAGGCTAAAGTTGAGTATGGTGGTTATAAATTGTGTAACTAGAGTTACACCTAGGTGTTCGTGGAGTTGTTGTACCAAATAACACTAAAGATGAGTATGTTTGTTACAATTTCGGTAACTAGAGTTACACCTAGTTGTTCATGGATTAGTTGTACCAAATAACGCTAAAGATGAGTATGGTTGTTATAACTTCGGTAACTAGAGCTGCGCCTAGGTGTTCGTGGAGTTGTTGTACCAAATAACGCTAAAGATGACTATGGTGGTTATAATTTCTGTAACTAGAGTTACACCTAGGAGTTTATGGAGTAGTTGTACCAAGTAAGGCTAAAGATGAAGTTTGGTGGTTATAAATTCTGTAAATAGAGTTACCTTTGTACAACTACTCCATCAACACCTAGGCTCATCTTTAGCCTTACCACCATACCTCTAGTTACCGAATTTTTAATTTACACCTAGGTATTTATGGAGTAGTTGTACCAAGTAAGGCTAAAGATGAGTA
>NW_013817187.1:0-475 GCF_000517525.1 Limulus polyphemus
ACGTAACAAATTGGTGTCAGAAGTGGAACGAAAAAAAATGGAAACGAGAGGCGGAAAATCAAAGTACAGCTTAGCAGATTTGATGGCAGCAATACAGAAACAAGAAGAGAAATTACAACAGTTGTTAGAGGAAAAAGAAAAGAAACAAGAAGAACGAGAAAAGAAACAAGAAGAACGAGAAGAGAAATTACAACAGTTGTTAGAGTAAAAAGAAAAGAAACAAGAAGAGAGACAACAGCAGTTGCAAGAAAACATGCAACAATGGCAGCTCGAACAGCAAAATAAACAAGAGAAATTACAGCAGTTGTTGGAGGAAAAAGAAAAGAAACTAGAAGAAAGATTACAGCAGTGGCAAGAAAACCTGCAAAGGTGGCAGCTCGAACAACAAAATAAACAAGAAGAAAAATTACAGAAGTTGTTGGAGGAGAAAGAAAATAAACAAGTAGAGAAATTACAGCAGTTGTTGGAGGAGCAA
>NW_013817188.1:0-475 GCF_000517525.1 Limulus polyphemus
TGTGTACTGTCAATAAGAAGACACAAGATTTTACGATACTGTGTACTGTCAATAAGAAGACACAAGATTCAACGATACTGTGTACTGTCAGTAGGAAAACACAATATTTAACAATAATGTGTCCTGTCAATAAGAAGACACAAGATTTAACGATACTGTGTACTGTCAATAAGAAGACACAATATTCAACGATAATTTGTACTGTCAGTAAGAAAACACAATATTTAACAATACTGTGTACTGTCAATAAGAAGACACAATATTTAACGATACTGTGTACTGTCCATAAGAAGACCCAAGATTTAACGATACTGTGTACTGTCAATAAGAAGACACAAGATTTAACGATACTGTGTACTGTCAATAAAAAGACACAAGATTTAACGATACTGTGTACTGTCAATAAGAAGACACAAGATTTAACAATACTGTGTACTGTCAATAAGAATACACAAGATTTAACGATACAGTGTAC
>NW_013817189.1:0-288 GCF_000517525.1 Limulus polyphemus
CAATTAAAAAAGTGTTTTATAATCTTTCAACTTAACAAAATTCAAAATTTTTTAACGTATTACGTATGGAAGAAATTAATAAAGATATATTTCAAAAAAGTAAAGTAGAAAAAACAAAAAATAAATAAAATGGATAGTAACAGGTGAAAAACAAAGAAATGAATTATTAGAGAAAGGGGTCCTGTTATATTTGGAGCGAAAACATAAAAATTTAAATTTCTTAAAAATTTAAAAATGTATTAAACTAATGCATAGATGATAGATCTATCATCTAACAAATTTTATAAA
>NW_013817190.1:0-984 GCF_000517525.1 Limulus polyphemus
TTGGAGTAGTTGTACAAAGTAAGGCTAAAGATGAGTATGGTGGTTATAAATACGGTAACTAGAGTTACACCTGAGTGTTCATGGAGTAGTTGTACAAAGTACGGCTAAAGATGAATTTGGTGGTTACAAATTCGGTAACTAGAGTGACACCTAAGTGTTCATGGAGTAGTTGTACCAAGTAAGGCTAAAGACGAGAAGGTTGGTTATAAATTCAGTAACTAGAGTTACACCTAGGTGTACATGGAGCAGTTGTACCAAATAAGACTAAAGACGAGTTGGTTGGTTATAAATTTAGCAACTAGAGTTACACCTTGGTGTACATGAAGCAGTTGTACCAAATAAGGCTAAAGACGAGTATGTTGGCTATAAATTCAGTAACTAGAGTTACACATAGGTGTTCATTGAGTAGTTGTTCCAAGTGAGGCTAAAGAAGAGTATGTTGGTTATAAATTCAGTAACTAGAGTTACACCTAGGTACTCCATGAACACTTAGGTGTAACTCTAGTTAAAAAATTTATAACAACCATACTCATCTTTTACCTTACTTGATACAACAACTCCAAGAATACCTAGGTGTAACTCTAGTTACCGAATTTATAACCACCATACTCCCGAATTTATAACCCGCATACTCATCTTTAGCGTTATTTGGTTCAACAACTCCACGAACACCTAGGTTTAACTCTAGTTACCGAATTTATAATCACCATACTCATCTTTAGCCTTACTTAGTACAACTATTCCATGATCACTCAGGTGTAACTCTAGTTACCGAATTTATAACCACCATATTCATCTTTAGCCTTACTTTGTACAACTACTCCATGAACACTTAGTTGTCACTTTAGTTACCGAATTTGTAACCACCAAATTCATTTTTAGCCTTACTTGGTACAACTTAACTAGAGCTACAGCTACGTGTTCATGGAGTAGTTGTACCAAGTAAGGCTACAGATGAGTATGGTGGTTACAAATTCGGTAGCT
>NW_013817191.1:0-264 GCF_000517525.1 Limulus polyphemus
TAATGTTTGGTGTTGGCTAATGGTTAGATAACTAATGTTTGGTGTTAGCTAATGGTTAGATAAACAATGTTAGGTATTGGCTAAGGGTTAGATGAACAGTGTTTGGTATTGCCTAATAGTTAGATGAACAATGTTTGGTATTGGCTACTGGTTAGATAAACAATGTTTGGTATTGGCTAATGGATTGGTGAATAATGATTGGTATTGGCTAATTCTTACATGAACACTGTTTGGTATTGGCTAATGGTTTGATAAACAATGTTT
>NW_013817192.1:0-475 GCF_000517525.1 Limulus polyphemus
GCAACGTGCGTCTTGTAATGCACCCTTTGGTGATGCTGACTTAATTACATGATGCCACCTAGCAACGTGCTCCTTGTAATGCACCCTTTGGTGATGCTGACTTAATTACACGATGCCACCTAACAACATGCTCCTTGTAATGCACCCTTTGGTGATGCTGACTTAATTAGACGATGCCACCTAGCAACGTGCTCCTTGTAGTGCACCCTTTGGTGATGCTGACTTAATTACATGATGTTACCTAGCAAGGTGCTCCTGCATGATGTATTCATATGATGCCACCTAGTAACGTGCTCCTTGTAATGCTCCATTTGGTGTTGTTGACGCAATCGTAATTAAAATGTGAATATTCAATATTATTTGCATATTAATTAATTTGAATTTACATATCATATAAATATTAATCATCTAATTAATTAACTTTTTACATATTGAAAAATAATTAAATTTTATTATTGCCTGCATATTAATAATA
>NW_013817193.1:0-475 GCF_000517525.1 Limulus polyphemus
TTGTATTGCAGAGTTATATTCGGAAAGAATAAACCAGTTTTATTAAGTAAAGACTTGTGTCGTTAAAGTTTCGTTGGAACGAAGTTACGGAAAAATCAATTAACAAACGGAGACGTAACAAATTGGTGTCAGAAGTGGGGTAAAAAAAATGGAAACGAGAAGCGGCAAATCAAACTACAGCATAGCAGACGTGATGGCAGCAATACAAGAGCAGCAAAAGCACGAAAAAAACAAGAAAAGAAACAAGAAGAGGAGAGATTACAGCAGTTGTTAGAGGAAAAAGAAAAGAAACAAGAAGCGAGATTACAGCAGTTGTTAGAGGAAAAAGAAATAAAACAAGAAGAACGAGAAGAGAAATTACAACAGTTGTTAGAGGAAAAAGAAAAGAAACAAGAAGAACGAGAAAATAAACAAGAAGAACGAGAAATTAAACAAGAAGAGAAATTACGGCAGTGGCAAGAAAACCTACAACAAT
>NW_013817194.1:0-475 GCF_000517525.1 Limulus polyphemus
TTTAAACACCTCAATCAGATCCCCTCTAAATCTTCTTTTTTTCAAGAGAAACCAATTTGAGAGAATTCAACCTTTCCTCGTATGACAAACTCTCCATCCCAGGCACCATTCAAGTAACCCTCCTCAGAACCCTTTCCAACAATTCAATGTCCTTCCTAAGATAAGGAACCAAAGACTGAACACAATATTCCAAATGTGGCAAAACCAGTGACCTATACAATGAAATTATAACCTCTTTAGACTGGTATTCAATACTACTGTAGATACAACCTAAAATCCTATTTGCCCTTCCACTAGCAACAGCACACTGCTTGAATGACTTAAGATCCCTTAAGAACCATTACACCAAGATCCCTTTCTTTCATGACACTGTTAAGGTTATTCCCATCCAAATTATACTTTTAATTAAAATTATGATAACCCACATGCATTATCTTGCATTTATTATAATTAAAACCCATTTGCCATTTATTTG
>NW_013817195.1:0-475 GCF_000517525.1 Limulus polyphemus
GAATAGTGAGAAGTTTATGATGATTTTAGTGTATCTGTTTGCTATTTTAAAGCTTCATATGTAGAGGGCTTGGAATAATATCAAGTTTATGATGATTTCAGTGTAGCTGTTTACTATTTTAAAGCTTCATATGTAGAGGACCTTGAATAATGTCAAGTTTATGATTATTTTAGTGTAGCTGTTTACTATTTTAAAGCTTCATATGTAGAGGGCCTGGAATAATATCAAGTTTATGATGATTTCAGTGTATCTGTTTGCTATTTTAAAGCTTCATATGTAGAGGGATTGGAATAATGACAAGTTTATGATGATTTCAGTGTATCTGTTTGCTATTTTAAAGCTTCATGTGTAGAGGGATTGGAATAGTGAGAAGTTTATGATGATTTTAGTGTATCTGTTTGCTATTTTTAAAGCTTCATATGTAGAGGGCTTGGAATAATATCAAGTTTATGATGATTTCAGTGTAGCTGTTTAC
>NW_013817196.1:0-764 GCF_000517525.1 Limulus polyphemus
CCCTTATTGTAGATACAACACAAACACCTCGACACCTTCCCTTATTGTAGATACAACACAAACACCTCGACACCTTCTCTTATTGTAGATACAACCAATAACACACATACCTTGGTACATGCATGCCAGAACTAGTTCTTTAGCTTCTTTTGGTTCTTCTATATTGTTGGCTATCTGAAAATAAAACAACAATATAATTTACAAAAATTAAAATGAATGAAAAATCGTCAATACTGAATAAAACAACTGAATAACCTACGATTTTCTACTGTATAAACATTGTACATCTCATCTTGTCCCGATCTTCCCCTTGCGTATTGTCAGATGTTAGTACATGTATTTTATTAACTGTCCTATACTGTATAAACATCATAAACCTCATCTTGTCCCAATCCTCCCCTTGCATATTGTCGGATGTTAGTACATGTACACAAAAACAGGACAAATCCCCTTGTCACCCAGCTGCCAGTTACATAATACATATAGATGACCACCAACTTTTAAGTACCATCAGTTGGTGGTCATCAATATGTATTACTGTAACTGGCAGCTTGGTGACAAGGGGACTTGTCCTGTTTTTGTGTAGCTTTAAGTACCATCCCCTACACAAAAACAGGACAAGTCCACTTGTCACCAAGCTGTCAGTTACAGTAATACATGTTGATGACCACCAACTGATGGTACTTAAACCTACACAAAAACAGGACAAGTCCCCTTGTCACCAAGCTGTCAGTTACAGTAATACATGTTGATGACCACCAACT
>NW_013817197.1:0-632 GCF_000517525.1 Limulus polyphemus
CTTTCTGCTCCTCTGTCCATCCATTGATCTCTGCCAGTAGCTCAAATTGCACTCTATATGCTTCCCACGGAGCCTTCGCATCGAATTCCTGTGGCTTTCTTCATACTGGATCACTCCTAGTACTGGCATTCATATCTGGGACGTGACTTCTAACGGGACTGAATATGTCTGCATTAGGGTTTAGCTGCAGGATCTGGAAGGGACTTGTCATTGTCTGGGGCTGATTAAGTCGATGGTCAATGTATCCTAATCGTGCAAAAGACAATAGATCGTCCTTTAACGTATCTAATTCGCTTTTAAATTTACTAATTTTTTCCATTTGTACTTCTTGTTTCCTTTCTTGTTCCAGTTGCCACTGCTGTAGTCTCTCTTCTTGTTTATTTTCTCGTTCTCCTTGTTTATTTTCTTTCTCCTCTAACAACTGCTGTAAGTTCTCTTCTTGTTTATTTTCTTTTTTCTTCCAACAACTGCTGTAATCTCTCTTCTTGTTTATTTTCTTTTTTCTTCCAACAACTGCTGTAATCTCTCTTCTTGTTTCTTTTGTTTTTCTTCCAACAACTGCTGTAATCTCTCTTGCTTATTTTGCTGTTCGAGCTGCCTTTGTTGTAGGTTTTCTTGCCACTGCTGTAATC
>NW_013817198.1:0-475 GCF_000517525.1 Limulus polyphemus
TCATACTCAACTTTAGCCTTACTTGGTACAACTACTCAATGAACACTTACGTGTAACTCTAGTTATCGAATCTATAACTACGATACACATCTTTAGACTTACTTGATAAAACTCCTCCATGAACACTTAGGTGTAACTATAGTTACCGAATTTATAACCACCATACTAACCTTTAGCCTTACTTGGTACAACTTCTCCACGAACACCTAGGTTTAACTCCAGTTACCGAATTTATAACCACCATACTCATCTTCAGCCTTACTTGGTACAACTACTCCAAGAACACCTAGGTGTAACTCTAGTTACTGAATTTATAACCAACATACTCGTCTTTAGCCTTACTTGGTACAACTACTCCATGAACACCTATGCGTAATTCTAGTTACAGAATTTATAACCAACCTACTCGTCCTTAGTCTAACTTGGTTCCACTACTCTATGAACATCAAGGTGTAACTCTAGTTACTGAATTTAT
>NW_013817199.1:0-475 GCF_000517525.1 Limulus polyphemus
GCTTTACTTTTCATTTTCTATGCATCAGCTTTACCTAAAATTGCTCTTACTATTGAATCACCTAGTTTGTGCTCTAGGCCTATTTTTGATTTCGAGACACCATCTTCACTTTTTCTTATGATTTCTATTTTTTCTTCTAAAGAAATAACTTCGAGTTTTCCTTAAAACTTCACTTTCATCTTCACTAAGTATTTTGCTCATGTTTAGGAAAAGGTAGTACGTTAAAATGTCTAAAGTAAAAAAAATTGTCAAAAAATTATTTCAAAGATGCACAAATGGCTTGAATAGTTAGGCTAATAGCAGACAACTAATTACTTAGATGATGTAATAACTAGTGTCCACCCCGTGGCAATAATTTTTTACCCCGAAGAACGGGTTCCCCATGAAAAAAAAATTAACCCGGGGTAAAAATTATTTGAAATAAAAGATACTTGATTAAGATTTTTATTGATTGATAAATCGTATTTAAAAAATG
>NW_013817200.1:0-475 GCF_000517525.1 Limulus polyphemus
AGCAGACACTTAAGGAAGGGCCATTGTTGGGTGTGTGCCAGGAGGTAGAGCCAGTCAGTGTTAAAGCAAGGAATACAACTGTAAAGAAAGAACATACAATTCCAGAATATTTGACTGACCTCTATAAGAAGAGCATAGTCCATTTGGCATCATCCCAGGCTCTTCAGGTAAAAGCACTTTTGGCAAATTATGCTGACGTCTTTTCGAAAGGAGATCATGACCTCAGCTGCACAAACCTTGTACAGCACAGAATAAATACAAGCAATCACCGTCCAATAAAGATCTCTCCAAGGAGAATAGCTCCAGCAAAGCGAAAAGAGATAGAGAAGGTCATAGATGGTCTAATTAAGGAAGGGATAGTCGAGAAATCAGATAGTCCCTGGTCAGCTCCCGTTGTATTAGTCCAGAAGAAGGATGGCACCCAACATTGCTGTGTGGACTTCAGGGCCCTTAACAGCATAACCGAAAAAGACTC
>NW_013817201.1:0-475 GCF_000517525.1 Limulus polyphemus
AGTTAGAAATAACAACACTACTCCCTCTACCTGAATTAGAAATAGTATTACTTCTATCTGAATTAGAAATAACAATAGTATTACCTCTACCTGAATTAGAAATAACAACACTACTCCCTCTACCTGAATTAGAAATAACAATAGTATTACCTCTACACGAGGCTATCTGCACTAGCCGTTCCTAATTTAGCAGTGTAAGACTAGAAGGAAGGTAGCTAGTCATCACCACCCACCGGCAACTCTAGGGCTACTCTCCAATGAATAGTGGGAATGACCATATCTTTATAACGCCCGCACAGCTGAAAGGGCGAGCATATTTGGTGTGACGGGGATTCGAACGCGCAGCTTATGAGTCGACCTCCGTAACCACCTGGCCATGTCGGGCCTTGGTAAAAAGAGTAGTCCAAGAGTTGGTAACTCTATCTTCCCTCTAGTTTATCCCTACTAAACTATCCAAGAGTTGGTAACTCTATCT
>NW_013817202.1:0-475 GCF_000517525.1 Limulus polyphemus
ATATATGTTTCCTTACGTCCGAGTGGATTAAATAGGAACCAATAGCTAGTATCGTTCTATGACCCACTTTTGTCTTCAGTCTGCGGTCATTGTGTTAATTAACTCATATATTTACTACCTATCTACATGTGTTTTTTTAAGTCCAAGTGGATTAAATAGGTCCCAATAACTAGTATCGTTCTATGACCCTCACTTTACTTTAGTCTGCAGCCAATGTGTTAAATAACTCATATATTTACAAGATATCTACATGTGTATCCTTAAGTCTGAGTGGATTAATTAGATCCCAATAGCAAGTATCGTTCTATAACCCACTGTTGATTTAGTCTGCAGCCAATGTGTTAAGTAACTCGTATATTTACAACATATCTACATGTGTTTCCTTAAGTCCGAGTGGATTAAAAAGCCCCCAATAGCTAGTATCGTTCTATGACCCACTTTTGTCTTCAGTCTTCGGTCAATGTGTTAATTAACT
>NW_013817203.1:0-702 GCF_000517525.1 Limulus polyphemus
CTGTAGTTAGTGAAAGAAACAGCTATGAAGGATATCCTTGATTTATACAGTTAGTGAAAGCAACAGATATGGAGGATATCCTTGATCTGTAGTTAGTGAAAGAAACAGCTATGAAGGATATCCTTGATTTATACAGTTAGTGAAAGCAACAGTTATGGGGGATATCCTTCATCTATACAGTTAGTGAAAGCAACAGATATGAAGGATATCCTTGATCTATACAGTTAGTGAAAGCAACAGTTATGGGGGATATCCTTCATCTATACAGTTAGTGAAAGCAACAGTTATGGAGGATATCCTTGATCTGTAGTTAGTGAAAGAAACAGCTATGAAGGATATCCTTGATCTATACAGTTAGTGAAAGCAACAGATATGAAGGATATCCTTGATCTATACAGTTAGTGAAAGCAACAGTTATGGGGGATATCCTTGATCTATACAGTTAGTGAAAGCAACAGTTATGGGGGATATCCTTTTAACTGTATAGATCGTGAAAGCAACAGATATGGAGGATATCCTTGATCTATACAGTTAGTGAAAGCAACAGTTATGGAGGATATCCTTGATCTATACAGTTAGTGAAAGCAACAGTTATGAGGGATATCCTTGATCTATACAGTTAGTGAAAGCAACAGATATGAAGGATATTCCTTGATCTATACAGTTAATCGAAAGCAACAGTTATGGAGGATATCCTTGATT
>NW_013817204.1:0-474 GCF_000517525.1 Limulus polyphemus
CGAAGAGAAATAACTTTAATTCTGACCACTCCTGGGTAATTAAACCTAAATACCTATCAATATTGGATCGGACACTTCAGCGTGAACCTTTACTTTCAATAGCGAGAAACAGAAAATAAATAAATCCGTCCTTGCTTATCGACAGTATTATGAAAGTGTTAAAGTAAATGGCATCCTATTTAGTTACTGAACTTCGGCTAAATGTTGATCCAAAAGTAACGAGTATTTTATTTCGAAACTAAGCTCCATTCATATCAATAAAATATCATATATAGAATCATTTTGGCACTAACGCAGCAGCTCGGGTGAAAATATACCAGACAAAAACATACAAACAAACAATGTTTAAGTAGATATATGTTAGAAATGTAAATAAATTATGGATATTGAAAACTTAAAAATGTGTAGATGTATGTTTGACCAAATACATCTCAAGCAAAAATCTCCAGCAAAAAAAAAAAAAATAGATCCCTT
>NW_013817205.1:0-475 GCF_000517525.1 Limulus polyphemus
AAACATATAACCACCTACTTTAATATGGCATTTTATTAGTAAAAACATAACCACCTACTTTAATATGGCATTTTGCTTATAGATTGAGTAACTTAAAAACCTGTTCTAATAAAATAACTCATAGTTGTAACTCATAACTCATTGGGAGAAATTTCGGGTAAGGGAAAGACTAAACAAAACCTGAACTTAATGAATAAACAAAACCTGAACTTAATGAATAAACAAAACCTAAACTTAATGAATAAACAAAACCTAAACTTAATGAATAAATAAAACCTGAACTTAATAACTAAACAAAATCTAAACTTAATGACTAAACAAAACCTAAACTTAATGACTAAACAAAACCTGAACTTAATGAATAAACAAAACCTAAACTTAATGAATAAACAAAACCTAAACTTAATGACTAAACAAAACCTAAACTTGATGACTAAACAAAACCTAAACTTGATGACTAAACAAAACCTAAACT
>NW_013817206.1:0-475 GCF_000517525.1 Limulus polyphemus
ATTACTACAATACAGATAAATATTAACTATCAAACATTTACTCTTACCATGAGAGCGATATTACTACAATAAAGATAAATTTTAACTGTCAAGTGTTTACTAATACCATGAAAGCGATATTACTACAATAAAGATAAATTTTAACTGTCAAGTGTTTACTAATACCATGAGAACGATATTACTACAATACAAATAAATATTAACTATCAAACATTTACTAATACCATGATAGCGATAGTACTACAATACAGATAAATATTAACTATCAAACATTTACTAATACCATGAGAGCGATATTACTACAATAAAGATAAATTTTAACTACCAAGTGTTTACTAATACCATGAGAGCGATATTACTACAATAAAGATAAATATAAACTGTCAAGTGTTTACTAATACCATGAGAGCGATATTACTACAATAAAGATAAATTTTAATTGTCAAGTGTTTACTAATACCATGAGAGCGATAAT
>NW_013817207.1:0-475 GCF_000517525.1 Limulus polyphemus
CTCCATGAAACCTAGGTGTAACTCTAGTTACAGAATTTATAACCACCATACTCATCTTCAGCCTTACTTGGTACAACTACTCCATAAATACTTAGGTGTAACTCTACTTACCGAATTTATAACCATCATATTCATCTTTAGCCTTACTTGGTACAACTACTCCATGAACACTTAGTTGTAACTCTAGTTACAGAATTTATAACCACCATACTCATTTTAGCCTTACTTGGTACAACTACTCCATAACTATCTAGATGTAACTATAGTTACCGAATTTATATCCAACATACTCATCTTTAGCCTTACTTGGTACAACTACTCCATGAACACCTAGGTGTAATTATAGTTACCAAATTTATAACCACCATACTCATCTTCAGCCTTACTTGGTACAAATACTCCATAAAAACCTAGGTGTTACTATAGTCACCGAATATATAACCACCATACCCATTTTTAGCCTTACTTGGTACAA
>NW_013817208.1:0-475 GCF_000517525.1 Limulus polyphemus
ACTTGTATCATGAATGAGCTTCACAAACTCTTCACAACTATGGCATCCTTACATAGCCACCTTTCTCACCCTACTGTATCATGAATGAGCTTCACAAACTCTTCACAACTATATGTTTAATCGGGTATATGTAACGAATGTACATTACAGAACGACTGTACAAATTATGAGATTTACAATAAAACTACTCTTGTTATTAGCAAAACAGTTCTAGTTGTCATACAATACAACCGATTAAGATATGTATACTGGGGAATAGAAATGAAACAGAAATGTATGGTTATTTTTGTCCATCTCCGTGCAGATGATATTACACCTATTGAGTCCAAACTTGATAAGTTTGGATTATATTTAGACTGTTAACTGCTTGTAATGGGAAATCATTTCTGATGGTGTTAGATTATTAATTGTTTGTAAAGGGAAATCATTTCTGATGGTGTTAGATTATTAATTATTTGTAAAGGGAAATCATCTC
>NW_013817209.1:0-531 GCF_000517525.1 Limulus polyphemus
AAGTAAGACTAAAGATGAGTATAGTGGTTATAAATTCGGTAACTACTGAATGTGTAACCCCATACTCATCTTTAGCGTTATTTGGTACAACAACTTCACGAACACCTAGGCGTAGCTCTAGTTTTCGAATTTACAACCACCATACGCATCTTTAGCCTTTCTTGGTACAACTACTCCATGAACACCTAGGTGTGACTCTAGTTACAGAATTTATAACCACCATACACATCTTTAGCCTTACTTGGTACAACTACTCCATAAACACCTAGGTGTAACTCTAGTTACAGAATTTGTAACCACCATACTCATCTTTAGAGTTATTTGGTACAACAACTCCACGAATACCTAGGTTTAACTCTAGTTACCGAATTTATAACCACCATACTCATCTTTAGCCTTGCTTGGTACAATTACTCCACGAACACCTAGGTGTAACTATAGTTACCGAATTTATAACCACCATACTCATCTTTAGCGTTATTTGGTACAACAGCTCCACGAACACCTAGGTGTAACTCTAACTAGAGTTAC
>NW_013817210.1:0-486 GCF_000517525.1 Limulus polyphemus
GGCTTTAATGTCTTAACACTAAAGCCACCTACAGCACGATGATTATATTGACATAAGCAGTCTGAAGGCTGTAATGTCTTAACACTAAAGCCACCTACAGCACGATGATTATATTGACATAAGCAGACTGAAGGCTGTAATATCTTAACACTAAAGCCACCAACAGCATGATGATTATATTGGCATAAGCAGACTGAAGGCTGTAATGTCTTAAAACTAAAGCCACCTACTGCAAGATGATTATATTGACATAAGCAGTCTGAAGGCTGTAATGTCTTAACACTAAAGCCACGTACTGCAAGATGATTATATTGACATAAGCAGTCTGAAGGCTGTAATATCTTACCATTAAAGCCACCTACAGCGTGATGATTATATTGGCATAAGCAGTCTGAAGGCTGTAATGTCTTAACACTAAAGCCACCTACTGCAAGATGATTATATTGACATAAGCAGTCTGAAGGCTGTAATGTCTTTAACACTAAA
>NW_013817211.1:0-475 GCF_000517525.1 Limulus polyphemus
AGTACACAGTATCGTTAAATCGTTTGTGTTCTTATTGATAGTACACAGTATTTATAAATCTTGTGTCTTCTTATTGACAGAACACAGTATCGTTAAATCTTGTGTCTTCTTATTGACAGTACACAGTATTGTTAAATCTTGTGTCTTTATATTGACAGTACACAGTATCGTTAAATCTTGTGTCTTCTTATTGAGAGTACACAGAATTGTTAAATCTTGTGTCTTCTTATTGACAGGAAACATTATTGTTAAATCTTGTGTTTTCTTACTGACAGTACACAGTATCGTTAAATCTTGTGTCTTCTTACTGACAGTACACAGTATTTATAAATCTTGTGTCTTCTTATTGACAGAACACAAAATCGTTAAATCTTGTTTCTTCTTATTGACAGTACACAGTATTGTTAAATCTTTTGTGTTCTTTTTGATAGTACACAGCATTTATAAATCTTGTGTCTTCTTATTGACAGAACAC
>NW_013817212.1:0-475 GCF_000517525.1 Limulus polyphemus
AGTACTTCTATATTAAAGAACATTAGAAGTAGTCTCCTTGGATAAAATATTTAGGAATAGGAAGTCTGATGTCAAATCCTTACATCAGTACAACTTGTAAATATACACAACTGTTTCAATTTAAGGTTAAAGCAAGAGTTATGATTTAGATAGTTTATATAGCATGAGTATTAAATTTAGATATTTTTAGAAGTGACAGCTTATTCTAAGTTTGCTTACATAACTGTTGACGAATCATACATTATGTAGTACACTAGTTATGAATTGGTGACTGTTATATTATTCCATCATGTTATTAGAACCTTCTAACTTTATCTCGTTGTTTTATAATTTGCATCTGAAGTGTAGTTTCATAAATAGATATATTTAGATAGTTAGATCTAGATTGCGTGATTGTAAGTTTAGCAATAAAGAGCAAATAGTAGCGATTTTTAAAGTGAAGTTATCACAGATCGTATTGTAATAACAGAGTAAA
>NW_013817213.1:0-474 GCF_000517525.1 Limulus polyphemus
CGGGCGACAAGTTAACATTGTTTTACCTGTACATCCAATAACATAAGATTGTTTTACCTCCACAACTGGCAAGGTAACAGTATTTTACCTTCACAGGCGACAAGTTAACATTGTTTTACCTGTACATCCAATAACATAAGATTGTTTTACCTCCACAACTGGGAAGGTAATAGTATTTTACCTCCATGGGCGACAAGTTAACATTGTTTTACCTGTACATCCAATAACATAAGAATGTTTTACCTCCACAACTGGCAAGGTAATAGTATTTTACCTCCATGGACTTCAAGTTAACATTGTTTTACCGGTACATCCAATAACATAAGATTGTTTTACCTCCACAACTGGCAAGGTAACAGTATTTTACCTCCATGGACGACAAGTTAACATTGTTTTACCTGTACATCCAATAATATAAGATTGTTTTACCTCCACAACTGGCAAGGTAATAGTATTTTACCTCCATGGACGACA
>NW_013817214.1:0-556 GCF_000517525.1 Limulus polyphemus
ACAAGTTTCTGTATCACCTGTTTAAACAGGCCACCTTCCACACAGAAATCAATACATGCTAGCTTGAGACTTAGAAAAGTTAAAGCATATATAACCTTTACCTGTGTAAAAGGATTAGTATATGTTTTCAACCCTGCAACATTTGATAATTATGGATGGGACTAATTAACTGCATTCAGAAAGGTTATGGAAATTTACAAAAAATATTTTGACACACTTGAATAAGAATATATTCTATACAACTTATAGAAGAGTGAAAAAAGTTTATATTTCAGCTATAACATATAACATATTGCTTTCTTCACAAAAACTTTATAAGTTGTTTGCTGAAGCTTTATAAATCATCTTATGCAACACTTTTTAAGTGCTATATATAATATCTGAGCTTGCTTCCTCAATGTTAATTAGATGTATTATTTCTAACAAAATAACCTCTAAAAATATGTAACACTTTTTTAAATGTCATGAACACAATTTATTATGTTAATAATATGTACCCCTTGAAAATTTAAAATTAATGATAAAAAGTCGTGCATTTTTATGTTGAATGAAAATC
>NW_013817215.1:0-588 GCF_000517525.1 Limulus polyphemus
GTTGGGTGCAATGGGAGGTTTAGGGAATGATGTCCCAATGTTGTATAAACTCAATTGTTTACAGCAAGCAGTTTTCGAGAAACGTAAAGAAAAAAAAAGTATCAAGTTCTTCAAGAATCTTTTACAAGGCATAACGATATAATTTTTGATGAAGAGGGAAAGGCTCATGTCAAACAATACTCCAGCTTCCCATCAGTTGCAGTGGTTCAATTGCAGCCAGATGTTGTGGAAACTCAAAACGATGCAGAAAACGGATCTAATAGGAAGTTCAACATGAAGGTGAAATCGAATGCAAGGATGAGCATCAACATCAAATCGAACCTGAAGTTCAGAATATTGATACTGACAGCATAACAATCGCTAATGGGCAATGCATCCATAAGCCCATCAAATCGAACCTGAAGTTCAGAATACTGATGCTGACGGTATAACAGTCGCTAATGGGCAATGCATCCATGAGATAAGCTCGTTCTTGATATGCAATGAATATGCGGAGAAAAGGAGGACAAAGACGTTGAATTTACTGATGTCAGTGATACGGATGATACCGATAATGAGATTTATGATGATGATGTCCCTGATGATGAG
>NW_013817216.1:0-382 GCF_000517525.1 Limulus polyphemus
TTCTTATTGACAGTACACAGTATCGTTAAATCGTGTGGCTTGTCAGTGATAGTACACAGTATTGTTAAATCTTATGTTTTCTTATTGACACCACAATGTATTGTTAAATCTTGTGTCTTCTTTTTGATAGTACACAGTATTGTTAAATCTTGCGTCTTCTTATTGACAGTACATAGTATTGTTAAATATTGTTTCTTCTTTTTGACAGTACACAGTATTGTTAAATATTTTTTCTTCTTATTGATAGTACACAGTATTGTTAAATCTTATGTCTTCTTATTGACAGTACAAAGTATTGTTAAATATTGTGTCTTCTTATTGACAGTACACAGTATCGTTAAATCTTGTGTCTTCTTATTGACAGTACACAGTATTGTTAAAT
>NW_013817217.1:0-1033 GCF_000517525.1 Limulus polyphemus
AAAAAAAAATAATTAATAAAGATCAGAGTTTTGAAAATACCGCTGTCTGCCATTGTCTTTAAGAAAACTTGAATCTGTGTAAGTATTTTACTTTTAAATGTTTTAATTGGAAATATAAAAAAAATATTGAATATATATATATATTATGTCACTTCATTTCTTTGTTTCATAATATCTGTATATTTAGTTGATCATGTAAACTACTTGTACCTGGTGGTTTAATCTTAAATGTTTTACACTTTCCTTTATTTCTTTGTTTCATAATATCTGTATATTTAGTTGATCATGTAATCTACTTGTACCTGATGGTTTAATCTTAAATGTTTTACACTTTGTGTATAAAATTTGTTTAATGAATATATAAATCATTAATGTATTTTATTAAATGTTTATAAACAAAAATTAAACTATACCAAAATTTTAATGTAAAAAATTATCTTAAATTATAAAGTATCTATTAAAATATTGTTCGTAAGTCACAGGACTTTTTTACAGATGTATGAAACTTGTCGCAAAAATAATCATCTTTCAAAGAAGTATGAAAGACGTACAGGGAAAATGTCTTTGTTTATATTTTGTCTATTTTTAATTTTCTATCTTTAATTTACGAGACCTTACAAAATCAAATACTTTGCAAGTCCTTAAATTTAAGTAATGTAAATATGCAATAGTATTTTTTTACGACAGCTTGTTAAAATCCGTTGTTAACTGTGAAAAACTTGGACATAAAGTGACGTAAATTTATTTCGTAACTAAAAGTTTATGTATTATTAAATCAAGAAATATAGTTCATTTCCTAAATTTCTAGAACTTAGAATATACTTCTATATGTGTAATAATAGGTCTTTAGATTAACGTATTTCAAAGCTTTCGAGAATTAAAATATTTTTGGAAAGACTGTTACAAAAAAAAAAGTCCGAATTATTTCAGCATTATTAATCGATAGTAAGGAAATTAAATTGGAACATTATGGAAGCATATCTAGAAAAGAAACTTATGATGCTATAAACTAATTAAGTTATTTCTTTTATTT
>NW_013817218.1:0-475 GCF_000517525.1 Limulus polyphemus
ATCCATATTTCTTTGATTTTTCAGCGCTTTAAATCTACAAGGGAAATTCTAAATCCCAGATCAGAACCTATCTTTGTGCTCTGAGTGTATGAATATTCTGATTCGGAAACGGCTATAAAATAATCTTACCAATAATAATATTAGTAGTAGCATTAATTCTATATATTATTCAAATTCCGCAGAAGTACGGGTTTATTGTGTTGAATGAAAGACAACTCAAAACACATGCATACATTGTAAAAATGTAGTTCTGATATATCCCGTTCCACAGCATTTTCATATCAGCTGTGGTTATCAGTGAAATTCTGATTTGAATATTCAAATCCGTTTACATATAACATACACAACAATCTATAAAGGGATTTTGCCGTTGAAGTTTTGATGGGTCCAGACCAAACACCAGTATAAATAATAAACATCGTTTTTATTTTAACTTCATAAATCATTACGATTATTTTTTTATATAATCGAACTT
>NW_013817219.1:0-1374 GCF_000517525.1 Limulus polyphemus
ATGGTGTAAACCACAAGTTTGTATTTCATCAGGTATCAGTGTAGATAGAAGACTGTTTCTGATGAATATGGTGTAAACCACAAGTTTGTATTTCATCAGGTGTCAGTGTAGATAGAAGACTGTTTCTGATGAATATGGTGTAAAGAATAATTAAATGGTGTACACTTCTACAAAGTAACTATAAGTGTAATTGTTAGTTTATATTAGAATGTGTTTGTGTGTGTGTGTGCTTCACCTGTTTTATACTTTTCCCAATTTTCAGGGTCTCTTACCAAGAAAGAGAATGCATTGAGAGAATATGAAGAAAAACAACGTGTAATTCTAGAAGCTCGGAGAGCAGAGGAAAAGAAAAAAGCGAACAGAGGTATATATATATATATATATATATCTTGTTTTTAGTTTTCTGTTGTTTTGTGTTTTGATGCAATTTTGTAATTCAAAGCTGTAGTCTTCAAATTTTTGTTAATTAAACGTTTGCAAAGGGATTAAGGACGTGTGGAGATACGGGTAATTAAGATGCATGTTCCGTTGTTTGGTATAGACGTGTAGGCCTTTTTCACCACTAATAATCTAAAATACTTCAGTAATTACAGGATTATATATCAAAACCAACTACGCTGCTTACATTCCATCACTACGTGAAGCCTAGTTTATTAATTTGCTTTGTTCTTCCAACCGGCACTGATAAGCCATGAATTCAACAAAATTATTCCATTGTAGCAGGAGTAGTAAATCAAAGAATAGAATATGTCATCTTTTCTTCACTTAAATGTGTACATGTTACTTGTTTTTAATTATTTAAATTTGTTGTTATTTCAGAGGAGATGCTGTATCTAGCAAAGGAAAGCGGAGTTCCAGTACCTCCAAATTTCGAAGAGCAGTTTAAATGAATTTTCTCTGCTAGGGATGATTAATTAAGTATTGTTAAAGTAAACCAGTCATTCTTTCTGTTTAGAGCAAACCACTAAATACTAGATGTTCCATGATTACTGCAAATGTGGATTATTAGTGCAAATGTAGGGAACATGTGAAACTTATAATAAATGTTTGTTTTTCAAAAGAAAATGTTGATCTGATTAAACCTGCTTCTTGTATAGAGCTTGGAGTCAGAGGTTATTGTTAGTTTTGTATGCAGTAAGCTCACACATAGACATCAGTTATTTAGAAGCTTCGTATGCCAAGTTACATCAACTTTGAAGATTACAAACTTGCTGGTGGTTTTCTATGCCAAGTTATATCAACTTTAAAGATTAAAGCTTGCTGGTGGTTGTCTATGCCAAGTTATAACAACTTTGAAGATTACAAACTTGCTGGTGTTTGTCTATGCCAAGTTACTTCAACTTTGAAGATTACAAACTTGCTGGTGTTTGTCTA
>NW_013817220.1:0-473 GCF_000517525.1 Limulus polyphemus
GTAATCTCTCTTGTTTATTTTGCTGTTACAGCTGCCACTGTTGTTGTCTCTCTTCTTGTTTATTTTCTCATTCTTCTTGTTTCTTCTGCTGCTCTTGTATTGCTGCCATCAAATCTGCTAAGCTGTAGTTTGATTTGCCGCTTCTCGTTTCCATTTTTTTTGTCCCACTCTCTGACACTGACTTGTTACGCCTCTGTTCATTAGTTAATTTTCCATATAATTTCTTTCTGAAGAAACTTTAGCGATACAAGTCCTTTCTTAAATAAAACTGGTTTATTCTTTCCAAATACAACTTTATAATACACTTAATTTCCACAGTCACGCTATAACAAACGCTATAATTCACAACAAATGTCTCACGTGCTCGACTCAACAATACCTCTCTCTCTGTCCGCAGTTCAATTACCCATTGTTGCCGTCACGTCTTGACCGTCTTATATGTACAAGAATTCCGAAATCTAGTAAACTCCCAA
>NW_013817221.1:0-475 GCF_000517525.1 Limulus polyphemus
GTTTGGTGGGACGGGGATTCGAACCCGCGACCCTCAGATTGCGAGTCGAGCGCCTTATCCACCTGTAAGTGTTGTTAATTCAAGAACCCAGCATTCCTTGCTCTAAAATAAAGCTACTGTGTAAATGTTGTTAATTCAAGAACCCAGAATTCCTTTTCTTACAAGTACATGTTTACAAGTATCACAATGCAGCAGTGCTGCATAATGGGCCATCTGAGCTGTGCTCACCGCTGGGATTGAACTCCGAATTTTGGCATTATAACCTTCAGACTTATCGTTCACCTAACGGAGAGGGAGGAAATTTTTCATCAGTTTATCGATGACGTGCAGATGTCACAGAGTAAAAGATGTGTTTGTCACAGAGTAAAAGATGTGTCTGTCACAGAGTAAAAGATGTGTTTGTCACAGAGTAAAAGAAACTTCTGTAAAATGGAAAGCGGTTTCGATTGCTAGTGACAAGGAACAGTACAGTCAG
>NW_013817222.1:0-474 GCF_000517525.1 Limulus polyphemus
CAATAGATGGAGAAAAAATATTGGAAGTTCAGTTATCTCTCAATAGATGGAGAAAATATACTTGGAAGTTCAGCTATCTCTCAATAGATGGAGAAACAAGTAATAAGGAAAATACTTGGAAGTTCAGTTATCTCTCAATAGATGGAGAAACAAATAATAATAAGGAAAAATACTTGGAAGTTCAGTTATCTCTCGATAGATGGATAAAAGAAATAAGAAAAAATACTTGGAAGTTCAGTTATCTCTCAATAGATGTAGATTGTACTGAACTATTATTAAAAACCTTTACTTAAAATACAATAGAAGTAAGTACTGTCACAACAAACACGTCCTAATGCTCGTCCAATAACTATCAATTTAAATCCATTTGTGTTCATTCCAGAATGAAAGATGCATAATTTATGTTTATTTCATAATTTTTTATGGTGGTTGCGAGATCGTTCAAATTTTCCGGACCCGAACAGAAATTGATTA
>NW_013817223.1:0-513 GCF_000517525.1 Limulus polyphemus
TATTGTAATAACGTGTGTAGAATATAATGATGAGAGATACTGTAATAACGTGTTTAGATTATAATGATGAGATATTTGTAATAAGTTGTGTAGAATATAATGATGAGATAGACTGTAATGACGTGTGTAGAATATATTGATGAGATAGACTGTAATAACTTGTGTAGAATATAATGATGAGACAGACTGTAATAACGTGTGGAATATAATGATGAGATAGACTATAATAACTTGTGTACAATGTAATGATGAGATAGACTGTTATAACTTGTGTAAATATAATGATGAGATAGACTGTAATAACTTGTGTAGAATATAATGATGAGGCGGACTGTAATAACGTGTGAGGAATATTATGATGAGTAAAACTGTAATAAATTGTGTAGAATATAATGATAAGATAGATTGTAATAACGTGTGTAGAATATAATGATGAGTTAAACTGTAATAAATTGTGTAGAATATAATGATGATATAGACTGTAATAACTTTTGTAGAATATAATGATGAGAT
>NW_013817224.1:0-474 GCF_000517525.1 Limulus polyphemus
AATAAGGTCTACCAGAATATTATAATTATACAACTACGTAATAAGGTCTACCAGATAATTATAATTATACAACTACGCAATAAGGTTTACTAGAAGATTATAATTATACAACTACGTAATAAGGTCTACCAGAATATTATAATTATACAACTACGTAATAAGGTCTACCAGAAGATTACAATTATACAACTACGTAATAAGGTCTACCAGAAGATTACAATTATACAACTACGTAATAAGGTCCACCAGAAGATTACAATTATACAACTACGTAATAAGGTCTACCAGAAGATTATAATTATACAACTACGTAATAAGGTCTACCAGATAATTATAATTATACAACTACGCAATAAGGTTTACTAGAAGATTATAATTATACAACTACGTAATGAGGTCTACCAGATAATTATAATTATACGATTACGTAATAAGGTCTACCAGAAGATTATAATTATACAATTACGTAATAAG
>NW_013817225.1:0-629 GCF_000517525.1 Limulus polyphemus
ATATGTCAGGACAAGATGTGGGTTGTAAGGTATAACTTGATTTGGCAAAATATGATGCTAGTTATATGTCACGACAAGATGTCGGTTGTAAGGTAGAGCTTGATTTGACAAAATATTATGCTTGTTATATTTCAGGACAAGATGTGGGTTGTAAGGTAGAGCTTGATTTGACAAAATATGATGCTAGTTTTTGTCAGGAGAAGATGTGAGTTGTAATATAGGGCTTGAAGTGACAAAACATGATGCTAGTTATATGTCAGGACAAGATGTGAGTTGTAATGTAGAGCTTGAAGTGACAAAATATGATGCTAGTTATATGTCAAGGCAAGATGTGAGTTGTAAAGTTGAGCTTGATGTAACAAAATATGATGCTAGGTATATGTCAGGACAACATGTGGGTTGTAAGGTAGAGCTTGATTTGACAAAATATGATGCTATTTATATGTCAGGACAAAATATGAGTTGTAATCTAGAGCTTGAATTGACAAAACATGATGCTAGTTATATGTCAGGACAAGATGCGAGTTGTAAGGTATAGGTTGATTTGACAAAACATGATGCTAGTTATATGTCAGGAGAAGATGTGACTTGTAAGGTAGAGCTTGAGTTGAAAAAATATGATGCTAGTT
>NW_013817226.1:0-474 GCF_000517525.1 Limulus polyphemus
TGGCTGAAGCAGATGATAGACCCAAGACAGCATTTAGTTATGACCAAGGTCTCTGGCAATACCGAGTGATGCCATTCGGGCTCAGTAATGCTCCAGCAATATTTGAGAGGCTGATGGAACGAGTATTGGAAGGCCTACAATGGAGGATAGCCCTAGTGTACCTGGACAATGTCATTGTGTTTGCAGCAACATTTGATGTGGAAGTATTCAAGTGTTTGAAAGCAGCAAACCTCAAACTCCACCCCAAGAAATGTCGTTTGTTCAAGAAAGAGGTGCTTTACTTAGGGCACATTGTAAGTGAGCGTGGTGTGCAAACTCATCCTGACAAGGTGAAAGCAGTGCATGACTGGCCAACACCAGACAATGAGGGAGAGTTAAGAAGTTTCTTGGGACTCTGTACTTATTATCGGAAGTTTGTGAAGGACTTTGCAACTATAGCTGCTCCACTACATGACTTGACTAAAAAGAGGCAAG
>NW_013817227.1:0-475 GCF_000517525.1 Limulus polyphemus
AAGGGAACCCTAAATCCAGGAAACAATAAGTTTAGATTAGACATGGTATCCAAGCTACTGATTGTAAATTACAACTAAGAGTTCTTTACTTCACTCATTAATAAACATTTCAGATTGATCCAATCAAAATATTTTGCACTACTTTTACAGAAAATCAACAGATAAAACTATGTTTTCTCTCATATATAGTAAGAATCTGTCCATTGCTTTCATCATTCCATGAAAATTCACTACCTGCTGAATTTTTTCAATGTCAAAATAGACAAACAATACCATTCATATAAAAAAGTTTTATTATCTGGACCCTATTCTGTTTCTATTCATATTTTGCTTGATTGTTGTATTCTATGTGTAATTGATTCATTTGTGTCATACAATACGCATGAATTACTTCATGTAATATTCATGCATACATGCACACACTCATAGTTACTGGTATATATACATATATATATCATTACACTTTGTCACATAC
>NW_013817228.1:0-476 GCF_000517525.1 Limulus polyphemus
TTTCGCTTCGTGGAGTTCGTTGATCCTTTGGGACATCGTGAGAATCATCTCGTCAATTTTAGATTGTGGGATTTTCGCCCACTCTTGCTTCAAAACTTGGAGTAGATCGCTCTTCGATGTTGGTTTTTTGTTATTGTTGTTTCTTGACTTGCCGGTCGAGTATGGCCCAAAGGTTTTCGATGGGGTTCATGTCAGGAGGCTTGGTCATAATATCACTTGCCCACTTCTTTCATCTGACTATGTTGGCAAGTCTTAATAAGGGCTTCCGTCTAGCTGCTCTGCAACGATAACCCAATCTGTGGAGACTCCGTTGAACAGATTTCGAGCTCATCCCACCAACTTTGGCCACTTCTACATTCGTTAATCTGGGATCCATTTCGATGCTCCTCTTGACAGTCCTTTTTGTCCTCTCTGATGGACCAGGACGACTCGGATGCTGCTCGGTTGTTTCCTTGCCATGTTTCCTGAACTGCACA
>NW_013817229.1:0-474 GCF_000517525.1 Limulus polyphemus
GTATGGCATGTCAGATGTATTGTTGTAGTGTTTGATATGTCAGATGTAGCGCTTGGTATGTCAGATGTATTGTTGTAGTGTTTGATATGTCAGATGCATTGTGTAGTGTTTGATATGTCAAATGTATTGTTATAGTGTTTGGTATGTCGGATGTATTGTTGTAGTTTTTGGTATGTCAGATGTAGTGTTGTAATGTATGGTATGTCAGATTTATTGTTGTAGTGTTTGGTATGTCAGATGCATTGTGTAGTGTCTGATATGTCAGATGCATTGTGTAGTGTTTGATATGTCAGATGTATTGTTGTAGTGTTTGATATGTCAGATGCATTGTGTAGTGTTTGGTATGTCAGATATAGTGTTTGATATGTCAGATGCATTGTTATAGTGTTTGGTATGTCAGATGTACTGTTGTAGTGCTTGATATGTCAGATGTATTGTTGTAGTGTTTGATATGTCAGATGTATTGCTGTAGTG
>NW_013817230.1:0-474 GCF_000517525.1 Limulus polyphemus
TATCCTCCATTGTAGGCCTTCCAGTACTCTTTCCATCAGCCTCTCAAATGTTGCTGGAGCATTGATAAGCCTGAATGGCATCACACGGTATTGCCAGAGACCTTGGTCATAACTAAACGCAGTCTTATGTTTATCTGCTTCAGCCATTTTCATTTGATGGACACCCGACTTTAAGTCCAGAGTTTAAAACCACCTGGCTCCATTTAGGGCATCAAGAGTATCATCAATTCTTGGCAGTGGGTATAAGTCTTTTTCGGTTATACTGTTAAGAGCCCTGAAGTCCACTAAGCAACATTGGGTCCCAACCTTCTTCTGGACTAACACGACAGGAGCTGACCAGGGACTATCTGATTTCTCGACAATCCATTCCTTAATTATGCCATCCATGACCTTCTCCATCTCTTGTCACTTTGCTGGAGCTATTCTGCTCGGAAGGATCTTTATTGGACGTGATTGCCTGTGTTTATTCTGTGC
>NW_013817231.1:0-475 GCF_000517525.1 Limulus polyphemus
CACGTGTAGATATGTTGTAAATCTATGAGTTAATTAATAAACTGGCTGCAGACTAAAGTCAACAGTGGGTCAGAGAACGATACTAGCTATTGGGTCCTATTTAATCAAGTCTGTCTTAAACAAACACATGTAGATATGTTGTAAATATATGAGTTAATTAATAAACTGGCTGCAGACTAAGGTCAACAGTGAGTCATAGAACGATAATTGTTATTGGATCTATTTAATCCACTCGGACTTGAGAAAACCAATGAAGATATGTTGTAAATAAATGAGGTAATAAAAACATTGTCTGCAGACTAAAGTCAACTGTGGGTCATAGAACGATACTAGCTATTGGGTCATATTTAATCCAGTCCATCTAAAACAAACACATGTAGATATGTTTTAAATATATGAGTTAATTAATAAACTGGCTGCAGACTAAAGTCAACAGTGGGTCATAGAACGATAATTGTTATTGGATCTATTTAAT
>NW_013817232.1:0-475 GCF_000517525.1 Limulus polyphemus
TTAAGGCTAAAGACGAGTATGTTGGTTAAATATTCAGTAACTAGAGTTACACCTAGGTGTTCATGCAGTAGTTGTAACAAGTAAGACTAAAGACGAGTAGGTTGGTTATAAATTCAATAACTAGAGTTACACCTAGGATGTTCATGGAGCAGTTGTACCAAGAAAGGCTAAAGATGAGTATGGTGGTTATAAATTCGGTAACTAGAGTTACACCTAGAGTTCATAGAGTAGTTGTACCAAGTAAGGCTGAAGATGAATTTGGTGGTTATAAATTCGGTAAATAAAGTGACACCTAAGTGTTCTTGGAGTAGTTGTACCGAGTAAGGCTAAAGATGAGAATGGTGGTTATAAATTCTGTAACTAGAGTTACACCTAGGTGTTCATGGTGTACTTGTACCAAGTAAAGCTAAAGATTAGTATGGTGGTTATAAATTCGGTAACTAGAGTTACACCTAGGTTTTCGTAGAGTTGTTGT
>NW_013817233.1:0-475 GCF_000517525.1 Limulus polyphemus
AGTTACAGAATTTATAACCACCATACTCATCTTTAGCCTTACTTGGTACAACTATTTCATGTACACCTAGGTGTAACTCTAGTTACCGAATGTGTAACCCCCATACTCATCTTTAGCGTTATTTGGTATAACAACACCACGAACACGCATGTTTATCTCTAGTTACCGAATTTATAACCACCATACTCATCTTTAGCCTTATTGGTACAACTACTCCATGAAACCTAGGTGTAACTATAGTTACCGAATGTGTAACCCCATACTCATCTTTAGCGTTATTTGGTACAACTACTCCATCAACATCTAGGTGTAACTTTAGTTACCGAATTTATAACCACCATACTCATCTTTAGCCTTACTTGGTACAACTACTCCATGAACACTTAGGTGTAACTCTAATTACCGAATTTAAAACCACCATATTCATCTTTAGCCTTACTTGGTACAACTACTCCATGAACAACTAGGTGAAACT
>NW_013817234.1:0-855 GCF_000517525.1 Limulus polyphemus
CCTGAGAAATATAATCTTATTAACACTGTTTATCCGGTAGAATTATAAACTGGAAATACTTCAATTTCGGATATAGAGACACGTTATTTAGATCTAGAAATTAAAAAAATTGATAATGATATCAGTCTAAATGTTTTTGATAAAAGAAAACATTTTTCTTTTCCAATATAGAGCTTACCCTCTTTTAATAGTAATGTGCCATATTCTTTTGTTATAAGTATTATAACTTCACAATTATTCAGATATTGTAAAATGTGTAATAAATTACAATATTTCATTATTAATGTTGAAATATTGATGCAAAAATTAATATTAAATGGATTTAGTAATAAAGCTGTAAATATAATTATTAAAATATTTTGTGATAAGTATAAAAATGTATTAAATAAATATAAAGAAGTTTTTGCTGAAAGTTTCCTATAAGTACTTTTAGTTTTTAATAACGTCTTTTAAACAGCTCGGCACTACTTTTCTGGGGATGAACACGTTATCGCATATAAAGGCTCGTGTAAAGTCCGAAAATTATTAGTTATAGTGGACTTAATGGGTGGTGGTTGGGAATTATAGTAATTAGTTTAGATAACTCTATACTAGTATAATTTATCTACTGTATTTCTAATTAAGATATATTGGTGCTTTACTACTATAATGGGGATAGAATTCCAACCTAGGAGATAAGTTTATCTTACTTACCCCCAAGTGGTAGTACCATATTTCGTCTTTATTTTTACTTTTGAGAGCAGACAGTAAAAGGTGATATAAATGTGGGACGTTGGGGGCTTGAGCACCCACATCTTTCTCTCCTAACATTTATTTCTTTTGATGATTTTATTTTATTTCTTTTATGAATTTCTA
>NW_013817235.1:0-904 GCF_000517525.1 Limulus polyphemus
AAAATATGTGGGTGAAGAGAACATTTTGTGGGCAGAACACATTCCTGCCAAAAGAGGCGATCGACAGCAAGGTTCATAGTGCCCAGCACATGACAGGCAACAAGATTAACCCATTAAAAACTGGCTCAACTGATATGGTCCATGAATTGAAAGCAAAGGGTCATGGATTGGGTACTCCATTGATGGTTTATAAAGGAAATAACAGTAGAGTTGTCTGAATGGATTATATGTAAGTGATCCAATTGGAAGGACAAGGAATGAGAGCATATTGATGGATTGCCAGAAGTTCTAGGGTGTTGATATAAATAGAGCACTCATCCTAGGTTCTGATGTCTAAAGTTCAATTGTCATTCAGAAGTACTCCCCAACCAGAGAGGGAAGCATCAATGAAGCCTTAATGATAGTACTAAACAAAGTTAGGGTTAACTGTCTTTGTATACCCCAGAGGAAAAAAAGAAGATTAGTTAAATATTTTATTTATTGTTTTTCATATTTATTTAATATAACAAAAGTAACTAAAAATCTAAAGATATGGATCTTTTAAATTATTTAAGACTAGATTAGGTAAACTAAATAATAATAATATAATTAAAATGGTCCACGAGAAATGCACACGACCTGCATGTTTTCAGAGTGATTTATAACTTTTAGTTGTATATAGTTAGGAACTTAGAGCTACTTAGGATAAACGAATGTAGTTTCAGGTTACAATTTAAAGTCATTCTGGAAAGAAAAAAATATAAATTAGGTTTATTTCGATTTTTTGGTGGTTACGCAGTCAGTCAAATTGACCAATCCCATTTTGAGATAGGGTAGAGAAAATAACAGATAAACTATAAAGTTTTACTGAAAAAAACTTTGAAATACATTTAGGAGGTGTTAGGGATTACATAAAGGAAATATG
>NW_013817236.1:0-476 GCF_000517525.1 Limulus polyphemus
AATCAAACCCCTTCATCCCATGAGTGTAATCAAACCCCTTCATCCCATGAGTGTAATCAAACCCCTTCATCCCATGAGTGTAATCAACCCCTTGATCTCATGAGTGTAATCAAACCCTTCATCTCATGAGTGTAATCAAACCCTTCATCTCATGAGTGTAATCAAACCCCTTCATCTCATGAGTGTAATCAAACCCTTCATCCCATGAGTGTAATCAAACCCTTCATCTCATGAGTGTAATCAAACCCTTCATCTCATGAGTGTAATCAACCCCTTCATCTCATGAGTGTAATCAACCCCTTTATCTCATGAGTGTAATCAACCCCTTCATCTCACGATTGTAATCAACCCCTTCATCTCATGAGTGTAATCAACCCCTTCATCTCATGAGTGTAATCAACCCCTTTATCTCATGAGTGTAATCAACCCCTTTATCTCATGAGTGTAATCAAACACCTTCATCTCATGAGTGTAAT
>NW_013817237.1:0-557 GCF_000517525.1 Limulus polyphemus
CATTTGCTGTCATGTTAAACTTATATTAAAGTTTTTCTTCATTACCCATTTAAGCCGTCTCCAGCCATTATACATATATATGTTCTATTGTTTACCACGTTTTTCATCAGTGAGTTATACATATATGTCCTATTGTTTATCGCGTTATTTTATCAGTAAGTTATACATATACGTCGTATAGCTTACCACGTTTTTTCTCACTAAGTTATACACATACGACGTTAAAACCCTCAATACCAATAAGTAACCACACTACCAACATCTTAGTGTAAAGATGTAAGAAAAGTTAAAACCCTCTATAACAACCAGTAACTACACTGCCAACATCTTAGTGTACTGATGTAAGAAAAGTTAAAACCCTCTATAACAACCAGTAACTACACTGCCAACATCTTCTGATGTAAGAAAAGTTAAAACCCTCTTTAACAATCAGTAACTACACTGCCAACATCTTAGTGTACTGATGTAAGAAAAGTTAAAACCCTCTTTAACAACCAGTAACTACACTGCCAACATCTTAGTGTACTGATGTAAGAAAAGTTAAAACCCTCTTTAAC
>NW_013817238.1:0-322 GCF_000517525.1 Limulus polyphemus
AAAACACAACAAAAAAAGTAAAATCAGTAATACGAACATATTAAAAATGTATAATTTAAATGAAGACTGCATGTTGTTCAGTGTTGGTGAGTGCTGTTTGATGTGGAGGGTTTCTTTAATCAATAATTCCAGGTCAGTATTAGATTTGCAATTATAGAAAAATTTGATAGTGTAGGTTGATGTTCTGTTTCTTCAATATGATGGCGTATAGAGGAAACACAGGGATTACTCAATTTGTTTTTGCTTTTTGATGGAAATTCCGGTATGTTCAAATGTTCACATGTCTCCCGACTAGAAGTAAGGAGGCCATTGGACCCTGCTG
>NW_013817239.1:0-475 GCF_000517525.1 Limulus polyphemus
CTGTTTGGTTGCTATATATACTGTTGTTATGTATACGTTCTGTATTTACTGTTTGGTTCCTATATACTGTTGTTATGTATACGTTGTGTATCTACTGTTTGGTTGCTATATATACTGGTGTTATGTATACGTTGTGTATCTACTGTTTGGTTGCTATATATACTGGTGTTATGTATACGTTGTGTATCTACTGTTTGGTTGCTATATACTTTTGTTATATACACGTTGTGTATCTACTGTTTGGTTGCTATATACTGTTGTTATGTATACGTTGTGTATCTACTGTTTGGTTCCTATATACTGTTGTTATGTGTACGTTGTGTATCTACTGTTTTGTTCCAATATACTGTTGTTATGTATACGTTGTGTATCTACAGTTTGGTTGCTATATACTGTTGTTATGTATACTTGTGTATCTACTGTTTGGTTCTAATATACTGTTATGTATACGTTGTGTATCTACTGTTTGGTTGCT
>NW_013817240.1:0-475 GCF_000517525.1 Limulus polyphemus
TGACACTTTTCGAGTTTAACTGCTACTTCAAGTAACCAGTGTAACACGTTTCGAGTTTAACTGCTACTTCAAGTATCAAGTATGACACGTTTCGAGTTTAACTGCTACTTCAAGTATCCAGTGTGACACGTTTCGAGTTTAACTGCTACTTCAAGTATCCAGTGTGACACGTTTCGAGTTTAACTGCTACTTCAAGTAACCAGTGTGACACGTTTCGAGTTTAACTGCTACTTCAAGTATCAAGTATGACACGTTTCGAGTTTAACTGCTACTTCAAGTATCAAGTATGACACGTTTCGAGTTTAACTGCTACTTCAAGTATCCAGTGTGACAAGTTTCTAGTTTAACTGCTACTTCAAGTATCCAGTATGACACGTTTCTAGTTTAACTGCTACTTCAAGTATCAAGTATGACACGTTTCGAGTTTAACTGCTTCTTCAAGTATCAAGTATGACACGTTTCGAGTTTAACTGCT
>NW_013817241.1:0-474 GCF_000517525.1 Limulus polyphemus
GAGAAATTAATAGTTGTTACTAGATTTCAAACATTGAGGAATTAATTGTTGTTACTAGATTTCTAACATTTAGGAATTAATTGTTGTTACTGGATTTCAAATATTGAGGAAGTAATTGTTGTTACTAGATTTCAAACATTTAGGAATTAATTGTTGTTACTAGATTTCAAACATTGAGAAATTAATTGTTGTTACTAGATTTCTAACATTAAGTAATTACTTGTTGTTAATGGATTTAAAGCATTAAGGAATTGTTCCTACTGGGTTTCAAACTTTAAGGAATTAATTGTTTTTACGGGATTTCAAACATTGAGAAATTAATTGTTGTTACTAGATTTAAAACATTGAGAAATTAATTGTTGTTACTAGATTTCAAACATTGAGGAATTGATTGTTGTTACTAGATTTCAAAAATTTAGGAATTAATTGTTATTACTGGATTTCAAACATTGAGAAATTAATTGTTGTTACTAG
>NW_013817242.1:0-475 GCF_000517525.1 Limulus polyphemus
TGGTATCAAGGAAGGGTAAAGATTTCTGGACCTTATCGATATGAGTAAACGTGAGCATTATGTCGGAGTGTTGATTATTAAGGAATTCAACCAATTCCAAAGAGAAGGAAGTCCGTTGTTCCATATACCGAAAATATCGTCAATATATCCGTACCATCTAGTTGGTTCAAGATTAGTTTCAAAATCCCACTGAGCTGATGATTCAAAGAAATGCATAAAAATAGAGGCCACAACAACAGCAATATTATCACCCATAGCGATGGCTTTCTTTAGGTTGTAGAGAGTTGAATCAACTTTAAAGTAAGTGTTGTTGAGAATAAATCGGACACAAGTAATTAAACATTTTTCTAAAGTTGTTTGTCGTCACCATTAAATAATGGTTTCTATCCTTCAATCAGCACTGAAAAAAATACAGCAATATATTTAATGATATTGTTGTATTTTTAGTCGTGTTATATTTGTAGTATGTCCTATT
>NW_013817243.1:0-1121 GCF_000517525.1 Limulus polyphemus
AATCCAGCTAGTTTCTTCATATGTTGTGTCCTTCTTGACTCTTTGTCTCAGGTAAGAAGTTAAGTAAGGAGTGAGGTTTCCAAACGTTAATGGTGTACCGATTGACAGATAAATCAGGAAACATCCACCAACTGATATGAAGGGTCGAACTTCCATTCTGCTAACTTTTATATACGAATAATGTTAGAACTTTATAGTTTTAAAACACGCATAAAAACAGTAAAACATGTGATAATCAAGATTATTACGAATTTATCTAATGAACTATAGAATTGCAACCGTAAAATGTGTATCTAGTATTCGGTGTTAAATGCGCTGTCATTATTTGGCAAAAATTCTTCGGTATTATAGAATTATAGGTATGAAACGGAAGGTAAAGATGACGTCAAAATATATTTTTTTATGTCAAAAGCAAATAATACAAAACGTAAAAATGCTTTAGATATTATACAAAAATACTCTTCTTCCAACATCATTCGCATATACGGGGACAACAATAGCATAAGCAAAACATTCTTACAAAACCTGTGAACAATGTATCAAGGCATAAATTTATAATGCAAAAAGCTTAAATTTCTTGTTATTTAGAAGAAACAAATTTTCATTTGAAATTGACTGATGCTGGAAACAGAGTATTTTTGAATAATATCTAAAGCATTTTTACGTTTTGTATTATTTGCTTTTGACATTAAAAAAAGTATTTATAAATTTATGCCTTGATACATTGTTCACAGGTTTTGTAAGAAGGTTTTGCTGATGCTATTGTTGTCCCCGTATATGCGAACTGTGCCAAAGAAGAATATATTTGCCATGATTATTACAGAATGTAGAATCACAGGACATTATTTTGAATAATATAGCCTTCAATATTACCCACAGAAGCGAAAATCTCATATAAGAACAACGCATTTAGGACCTCAATTGATCCAATACTATCGCACACGTCATTAGAAGGTCTGAACATAGAGTTGTCAAAATAAGTTGTGTAAGGTTTACCTCACTTGACTTTACAAAAGGTTGTTACAACAATAGTCGAGATCGGAGATCGCGTCGTCGTAATATAATATCGTTTAATATGGAACGAAGGAATACATGAAATATCAGGTTATTTGTGTGTGTGT
>NW_013817244.1:0-475 GCF_000517525.1 Limulus polyphemus
TTGGAACCACAACAATTTCATTCGTTCGCATAACTGTGGGAACCTTAACAATTCAATTCGATCATATAACTCTTGGAACCACAACAATTTCATTCGATCGCATAACTGTGGAAACCATAACAATAAAATTCGATCACATACCTGTTGGAACCACAACAATTCCATTCGATCACATAACTGTTCGAACCACAACAATTCCATTTGATCCCATAACTGTTGGAACCACAACCATTCCATTCGATCACATAACTGTTGGAACCATAACAATAATATTCGATCACTTAATTGTTGGAACCATAACAATAATATTAGATCGCATAAATGTTGGAACCATAACAATTCCACTTGGTCACATAACTGTTGGAACCATAACAATAATATTCGATCACATAACTCTTGGAACCACAACAGTTTCATTCGATCGCATAACGGTGGGAACCACAACCATTCCATTCGATCACATAACTGTTGAAAC
>NW_013817245.1:0-358 GCF_000517525.1 Limulus polyphemus
CTACTCCATGAACACATAGGTGTAACTCTATTCTGTAAATTTATAACCACCATACTCATCTTTAGCCTTACTTGGTACAACTACTCCATGAACACATAGGTGTATCTCTAGTTATAGAATATAGAACCCCATACTCAACTTTAGCGTTATTTGGTACAGCAACTCCACGAACACCTAGATGTAACTCCAGTTACCGAATTTGTAACCACCATACACGTCTTTAGCGTTATTTGGTGCAACAACTCCACGAATACCTAGGTGTAACTCTAGTTACCGAATTTATAACCACCATACTCATCTTAAGCCTTACTTGGTACAACTACTCCATAAACACCTAGGTATAACTCTAGTTACCGAA
>NW_013817246.1:0-475 GCF_000517525.1 Limulus polyphemus
ATACACCATATAATATAACGCAGTAGAGCCATGCTTACTGATTAAATCAAGTTGTTTTATATACATCATATAATGCAACACAGTAGAGCCATGCTTACTAATTAAATCAAGTTGTTTTATATACACCATATAATGCAACGGAGTAGAGCCATGCTTACTGATTAAATTAAGTTGTTTTATATACATCATATAATATAACGCAGTAGAGCCATGCTTACTGATTAAATTAAGTTGTTTTATATACATTATATAATATAACGCAGTAGAGCCATGCTTACTGATTAAATTAAGTTGTTTTATATACATCATATAATATAACGCAGTAGAGCCATGCTTACTATTTAAATTGTTTTAAATACACCATATAATATAACGCAGTAGAGCCACACTTACTATTTAAATTAAGTTGTTTTAAATACACCATATAATGCAACGCAGTAGAGCCATGCTTTCTGATTAAATTAAGTTGTTTTAA
>NW_013817247.1:0-475 GCF_000517525.1 Limulus polyphemus
ACTTTAATAACTAGATTTTATCTTGGTGAACATGAAGCTGGTTGTGTTAAACATATGAAAAACGAACAAGATTACAGCATATATTCTTTGTTTATAGTAAACAAAGAGTATTTACACGTAATTAGGAGCCACTTTAAATAACTAGATATTATCTTTGTGAACATGAAGTTGGTTTTGTTAAAGATGTAAAAAAAGAACAAGATTACAGTTTACATTCTTTATTTTGTAGTAAACAAAGATTATTTACACATAATTAGGAGTCACTTTAAATAACTAGATATTATCTTATTGTACATGAACATAGTTGTGTTAAACTTATGAAGAGGAATAAGATTACAGCTTACATTCTTTATTTTATAGTAAACAAAGAGTATTTACACTTAATTAGAAGTCACATTAAAACATAAAATATTATCTTATTGTACATGAGCATGGTTGTGTTAAACTTATGAAGAGAAACAAGACTACTGCTTAT
>NW_013817248.1:0-690 GCF_000517525.1 Limulus polyphemus
TTCTTTATTTATTTATTTATTTTTAGCGAAATTGGTTTGTCAGATGTCATTGTTGTGAAGTGAAATGTCCCACACTGCCGTAGTTAACATAAAAAAAACACTATGTGCTGCTATCTAGTGGCGGTAACCGAAACTATTATGAAATGTAGAAGTAATTCTCCTGAGTAGTGGTTTTCCTTTTTGTTATTTTCTCAGAAAAACGCGAGTAATAGAAAAAGATAATAACGTTGCTCTTATATACAAATCGAGCGGTCAATTTTTTCACATCCAGCCTATCTGTCAGGCAAAGTAATTTTCATCTTAACATTAAAAATACTTTTGTGCATCAGAAAATTTTGAACTTTCATATGCGAAATTCTTATGTCCAAATAGTTACCAAACATTTCTTAAGAGAAAACTTTATATTTTATATATTGTCTTCAGTGATCAATTTCTGTTCGGGTCCGGAAAAGTTGAACGATCTCGCAACCACCATAAAAAATTATGAAATAAACATAAATTATGCATCTTTTATTTTGGAATGAACACAAAGGGATTTAAATTGATAGTTATTGGACGAGCATAAAGACGTGTTTGTTGTGCAAATATAAGGTAGTGATATAAGTTATTTCTATTGTGTTTTAAGTAAAAGTTCTTAATAATAGTTCAGTACAGTGTCCATCTATTGAGAGATAACTGAACTTCCAAGTA